>NW_015506450.1:242017-246043 GCF_001515645.1 Sinocyclocheilus grahami | reverse complement strand
CATTTAAGTTCCAGTCTGTGCCAACTGTCTTGTTCCGGTATTGAATGTGAACGTCTTGTGTTACGTGTGTTCCTGTCTGCTCTGTGAACCCCGTGTTGGAAGGATTAAAGACTGTGTTTACTGTGAATTCTCCTGCATCTCCTCGTTCCTCACAGTAGCGTAGTCGTGACAGATATTGCTAAGAGTGTCTAAATATTATGCCTTGTTCAGCAGTAAGTACACTGCCAAGGGTGTCAGCGCACAATCGTTTAATAATGTGTTTAAAACAATTTAAAAATATATTTTGCCCTCTATATATTTCAATCCAACAAAATACAATCACATAATTGTTTATTGAATTGATTGATGAAAACATAATTATTTGGAATTATTAGGACATTTTATTAGGAATATTATGTATTATATGAAAATGAAGACCTGAACTGCTTCACAGGGAATTATTTTATTTTGAATTGAAAATAGTGAATATTTATTTTTTTAACCAATTCAAAATTGTGAATCACTTTTGAATGTCCTTTTAACACTTATTTTTTGGAACAAGTAGCTCAATATTCAAAAGACTACACTATTGCTGAGCTGTTGTCGTGCTACTAAAATGTGTAAAGTTGGTAGCTTCACTTTGTGTGCAGTTAAACCTCGCTCTAAACTTGGGTGATGCAAATTATTGAAGCCTCACTCTTATGCCGTCACTCTGCCCAGTCACGCGAATAATAGCATGGAGCTAATAACAGTGAGCCTGAGAGAGGAGGACGTTTAACCGGGCGGTTTGAGACGTGTTAGATGATGTTGTATAGTTGAGATGGCAGGCGTCGGAGTTATGGATTTGAGGCTGATGATGCTTGACACAGTGGCAGATTTCAGGAAATGTTTGCCCCAGTGAGGCAGCAGCAGTGTGGCTCGCCTGAGGGTCAGGCCTTCCCTGCTACCCCCGTCTTCCTCTGTCATGCAGAATTAAGGCTGCCTTCCTCTGAATGCGAGAGGATGGGATACAGAGATGTTAGCACAGGATACTAACTTATTGTTCAGCTATGACCTGCCTCTTGGACAAGAACCTTTCCTCCATGGTGTTATTTTCTCCAGAAGATGCTGGTGTTTTTGTGTGATCAGAAAGCAGTGATATCGAACTACAGTTTATTTTATCCAGTGCAATAGTCATTTGTTTCTCACCATGAAAGCAAATGTGCTATTCATCATTAGTTATTGCTCCAAATTTGGAAACATTTCGTAGTCGAGGAAAGTCAAGCAAAAGTCGTTTTTCCACTTACAATCACAGCTTCAAATACAAGGATGAGCATCATAATTAAATTAGAATTTTAATCATGTATGTATTATATACAAATGAAGATCCACAATGCTGCACAGAAATTTAAATCAATCATTTTTTGAACTATTTAAAATCAGGGATTTAGTTTTTCAGCCAGTACATGAATTATGAAAATATTTTAGTATCAATATTTTAGTATCACTGAGATATTATTATAGTTTTTATTTTTATGTTTTTCATTTTGTATGTGTGTGTTAGCTTTAGTTATTTTAGTACATCAAGATAAACGAATTTAAAATTAGAAATGTTGCCTTGACAGCTAGTTGAATACAACTTTCCTCATTATAACCCCCCCCCCCTTATTATTATTATTATTATTATTATTATTATTATTATATCTAGAGTACTGTTTTATTAGTTTAATCAGTCAATCAGTCTAACCCTGGTCCAAGCAAACCAACTGACTAAAATAACTATATAAAACACATTTTATTTATTTTATTTTATTTCTCCCCATCATCATTATTATTATTATTATTAGTATTAGTATTATTATAATATCTAGAGTATTTTTTATTTGTTTTAATCAGTCAACTATAATAACCCTGGTCCAAGCAAACCAACTGACTAAAATAATTATTTTTATTATATAATTTTTATATAATAAATTTTATATAATTTTTATATAATTTTATTATTGATATAATTATTTTATTTCTCTCCATTATTATTATTAGTAGTAGTAGTAGTAGTAGTAGTAGTATTATCAATGTATTCATTCATTCAATTACACTGTTTCTTTTGAAAAATAAAAAATAAATAAATGCAATTTTTTTTTTTTTAAGTCTCACATGAACTGTCCGAACGAGCCAGTCATTAGATGGACCGTATATGCTATAACGTTGTATAGTGACAAAAACCACTGTGTGTGTGTGCAACTAGTGTCTCACAAGTGAGCGAGACTGCCAGTGATTTATGGGCTCAGTAAATCTCATCACATCCGAGTTGTTTTAGGAGCTTGGGCAGAGCTGAGTGGCATTTGAAAACATCAAACTATTAAAATGTGGCAGGCATTGTTTATGCGCCTGTGTCTGGTCCAGAAATCTTGAGAGAGAGTTTTAAAAAGATGGAAAGATGTGAAAAGATGCGGGGAGAGAAGGGTGTTGTATGAAAGAGAGCCTTATCAATTTGAATAAGCCAACCTGTGAGCTAATGGGGTGCGTCATTTTGTTTCCCCCCGTTGTGCAGACAATCCATCACCTGTCCGTCAGTCGGGGAGCAGGGCCGTGGCCATTGTTTGGGTGATTTATAGAGAGCCTCACAGAGGGAGCAGTTTGTCATTCACAGGCATCCTACAATCACAATTTACGCCATCCAGATCTGCGCTAGACGTAGGATGGACAGAGAGAATGTTGAGCGACAAATAGAAATAAACAGAGACGTATTAAAGAAAGAAAATAATCATTCATTGGGAGCTAGATGAGGAGCTCAGGATGGCTGTCTCTCCCATCATAAGCCAGCCTTCGAAAGGACTTCCTCCATTACAATTTTGCATCTTCCAACATCATCTCACTACAAATTCAGGTAGAAGCGAGTGATCCGGTCAGCTGTCACCTACCATCCATCTAGGAGCTTTATGAACTCAGTGCCTTGAGCAGAGCAGGTGCGATTGCCTCTGACTCGACCCTCCCTAGACGTCACCAGTCAGCACCAGAACATCACGTCACAGTGACAGCTTCTTTCCTGAGGCCATCTGCCTTCTCACTGTCAACCCTGTTCACACATTTTGCACATCAAGTGAAATTAAATGCATTTATACAATCCTATTGTCAATTCAATTAATTTTTAATGTGCTACAGGCAACACTTTTTTTTGTCCTGCCCTTTTTATTTATTTTTTTTACAAAGTGCTCCCAAAAAGCCTGAGCGTCATTAAAAAATATACCAAACCAAGTTTTCTCAAAGCTTATATTTTTCTAGTCAATTCAATTTTACAATGACTTTTAAATCAATTATTCTCTAGGTGACTGAACAATATATACTCTCTGTGTGTGTATGTGTGTGTGTGTGTATATATACATACATATATATATATATATATATATATATATATATATATATACACTTTGAAACTAAGTGTTTTTTGTGCTAGTTTTCAATAAATAAATAAATTCTACAATATTGTTCGATATTGTAAAAACACATTCAATTCACAAAAAACATTAACAGAACAAATGTATATGTACATTTCAGCCTGAACAATGGGCAACTGTTATATAAATGTGAACTATTTTAAATAGAGAAAGTTACAATATCAAATAAACTAAAATAGTCACAAGTTGAGATATAGTCAATTGCAAGAAATAAAGTAGCAAACGTGATATTTATGAGCAATTTAAAGAGATATTTGTTCTGCTCATGTGTGATAAATGAGGCCTATAATATAATATATAAATAACATTACTATTTACCCACTTGAATGCATAAATGTGACAATTAACAACTCCAAATGAATTTACTTAAATGAGCAAATTAAGCAATTCTAATTCTGATAAGATCAACCGGGACAACAATCCTCTCTGTTTCCCTTGTTTCTGTGTGCTGAAGGCTTTAGCAAGTATATTTAAATCTCTGAACTCAAATGCAAACTCGATGCGAATGCAAATGTTCTCAGGAAGTGCGGTGAGTGATGCGTCCAATTGTTATGCATTTCTCCTTCTGTCAAGCCCCAGGTGAACCACTGCACACACACACACACACACA
>NW_015506450.1:239622-242007 GCF_001515645.1 Sinocyclocheilus grahami | reverse complement strand
CAAAAATAACTGTCCACACCTTTTCAGCACTATTTTTTTTTTCGATTGCGCGTCTTTAGAAAATCCTGACAAAAGTTTTTTTTTTTTTAACACCAAAATTGGGTTTGCGGTGACACAATCTGTTAGTAAATCTGGCCTTAAATGTTCAACAAGCACATATGCATACGAGTGTCCACATATTTACTGTATTTAGAAGTTAGTAATGGAGGGGCAGATTGTAAAGTCCATTCCTACTATACATATCTCCAAAGGGTGTCTTTCTATAGTCAATGCATAAATGCACTCCATAACACACATTTGCATGCATACACATGCACAAAAGCCCACAAGGGGACTGTGAACTGCTCTGAACTCCTGTGTTCTTATATATATATATATATATTCATAGATTGAGATACCACAGGAGAGACTTGGTTAAATAAGTCAAAAGGAAAAAGGGAGCATCGTGACGTGATTTAAGCATCAGCTTTCAGTTCTGCTCTTAGCTTTCGTTGATTATTTTTTGTTCTTTGTCATGGTCAATTGTGAACTGGGTTACACTATTTCAATAGTCCACTTTAGATATTCTACTAACTACAAGTAACTTTGCAACTACATGTCAACTAACTCTTTTTAGAGCATTAGTAGACTGTTAGGTTAGGGTTAGTAGGATAAGTTAATATGTATTTGCAAAGTTATTTATAGTCAGTCGAATGTCTTTTGGGGAATCAGAATAAAGTGTTAGCAGATATTAAGTAGACAGGTTACTAATTCTCTAATGACTACTAGTGGAAATCTAGTTCCAAAGTTACTATAGTTAGTGTCACGTCAATGTGGGTTTTGTTTGTGTAGTATTCTGCACCCAAAATTCTGTAACCCACTGGAGGATCGTGAACGAATCATTCTTTTGAGCCGGTTCTCAGGAAGTAGCCGGTTGAGCCGGTTCACAAATCGAACTGAATCGAACTTTAGTTCTGGGTTGATGATGCATGACGCACAGCCGAAGTAGCATGTCCAACTCAAAAAGAACCGAATGAGCCGGTTCAACCAACTGTCGAAGTTTGCCGAGGATTACCGAGGACTCAACAAGAACCGAATGAGCCGTGGCAAAGTTTGCCGAAGATTCTGATGAGTGAGTTGACGATACTGTGAGGCGCGTACTGGAAATATGCTTGTTTATTATGTTTATTAAATGGCTATTAATTTACATTTGATTAAAACCTGCAAAAACCTTTCTGTCGAGTGATGTAAATACATTTTACAATAGTTTATTGTGCATGCATATTATATTTAAAGTTGCTTAAGCGAAATCAAGGAGTTTAAGACTGGTTTATTCATTCTTTATACGGTAGACATGTACCTTATTGACACGAATATAAGACAAAGTTATTTTCTTGGAAATACATCTGAAAAAATGCGGTCGTCTTATATTCAGGGTCTGGACTTTAACATGTCAATAATACACCCACAACAATAGGTGGCGCCAAATACGCATAAAACGAGTGTGCCGTGAAAAACGTAATGTAATGCATGTTGTAAAGATCATGAGTAAAAACAAAAGAAGAAGAAAACCTTACAGCTGCATGAGTCGTGACTGTCACGTTATCCTGATGGGACAAAACTCCCTTTGTAATTTCAAAACGCAAGACAGTACCCAGATTTGAAGACTACAGTAAGATTTAACTTCTACTGTTAATACAATTTTGGTAGGCTACTATTAGATGGATAGCCTAAATGTCCTAATTCAGATGGGCTACCTGTTTTTTTTTTTTTTAATGGTATATCAAAAAGTGTATATTTTTTAAATGTGATTGTTGGTACATTTTATCAGTTTTTACCATACTTTCAAAACAAAAATTAAAATAGGAAAAATATGCAATATGAAAACAATTGAAGACAAAATGTGTTTTACTGAGAAAAAACAAGATTTGTTTTTTAAAAAGCCTTTTTCCAAAAGGTATATCTGGAAAAATAGGGTCGTCTTATATTCGGCCCAATACGGTATAACATATCCGCGTTTGTTCATCAATGTCTGTAATGTGTGCTGTAGGTGCAAAACTTTTAGGAATATTATCCAAGTTGTAGGCTAGTCAATACTGGTCAGTCAGTCGTATGTATCTGAGGATCCGCGAATGAAACTGTGACCACATACACCATTAACTTAAGTGAATTATATGGCAATAATCAGCTATTTGCTTTCACACAAATAACTTTATTTTTGAATGTTTCAATATGCGTTGATGCAAATTACTTATTTGAATTTTTCATTGATACAACATGGCACTGCGTTGTTAGAAAAGAAATGCGTAGAGACGTTATTGCTTGATGGCGTCTGGAACCGATGAATCGGCTTTTTGAACGGGTTCAATGAGCCGATCTGTCCGAAAAGTACTGGTTCGCGGAAAT
>NW_015506450.1:229153-234423 GCF_001515645.1 Sinocyclocheilus grahami | reverse complement strand
AACAAGCAGATACATTACAGATGACCTGATGTGCTCTATGATTACTCTTTTGCACCAGTTAAGGCTTAGAAATAACGGTGAAGAAAAAAAAACAATTTCCACATACACTAATCTATTTAAATGAATGTAATGTGTATTTCATAATGATTGTATAACATAACATAATAAACGTATTAGCTTGAAATGAATGGGGCTATCAAATGTGTTTAAATCAAGTCTTTGCTCATAATAGGCACGAGGGCCAATATTATTAGTTTAAAACTGGAAAGTGGCTGAGTTTAACAGGGCAGAGGACTGTGAATTTACAAGATTTGAACTGCTTCCTGATTCAGTCTGGCCAAGTGAGGCTTTGGACGTCATCCGTTACGTCATTGCTCTAAAGCGATACAAGCCTCGATACGCGCTTCACTGAAAGCTGCCGGGATTTCTCGACACATGCTCCGAAGCCTCAGCACAGAACGTAACATCACTAAGAACATGACACATTACAAGGGGAGCACATGGCAGGATAACACATGGAGCAAAGGAAGCACATGATACACAGGAAGCAGAACTGGGAGCATGAATTACAAAATTAAAGACATGAACTCAAACAAAACCCAAATCAATGTGACAAGTAGCATTTCTAAAGTGAACTATCAAAATAAAGCATTACCGTGAACTGACCTTCAGTGCATAACAGTGAACCAGGGTGTATTACAATGCATCTGTACCAGGCATTTCTGTTTGGAGTATCACCAATTTCCACTAGGGGGCCAGTTAAGAGTGAATCAGACTAAAACAACTGAATTGAGTAGTGAGAGAAGACTGACCACTAAAAGCACTTTTCTAATTCACTCTGACATCCCTAACTTGCTCAACAGCAAATATGATTTGTGTAAGTGAGAATTGAGAAATACCTTGCTTTTGCATGCCTCGGAGAGTTGTTATGAAACATACTGGCTGCGTGAATCTCAAATAACAGGCATTTTAGCTTTTTCAGCATGAAAAATATATCTCATGAAACCCAATGCCATTTCATTTGAAAGGTGAATTTGGCTTGATACGGTTTCCTTTTACCCCTCACTGACTTGGTATTTACTCACAGGCAGTTACTTAATTAACAGGAGGCAGCCGAGTGCTTCCCAGGCAAATGTGGCTTTCCCTTGAGGCTGGGCTCCAAACCTGTCTGGAACCATTTGTCCAGAAACATGTGTTCTGTGTCAGCCCGGCGCATGTCCTGTTAAGTCATTACCGGAGCAGTTTTGCAGCCAATGCCAACACCTTCAACACTGAGGAGGGTAACTGACAATAGTGTGCGATGATGGCATTTCCTTTCAGTACCGAAAGCCCCCTAATGTTTAATGTTGAAAGTGATGTTACATTGATTGCTCTGGGATGAGAGTGTGTGTAACTGTTGAGGAACAGACTGAGAGATGAGAAGCGCCCGAGACAGGTGAGAATGGCTCTGTGTGTTGGAAGGGTCAGATTGTTTACATGCTCTTCACGATACTCCCATGAGGCTTTGCAGAGAGACCCAGCTGAGTGTTCCATTAGCACAGGGCTGCACTTTGACACGGGAGCGCTGATCAAAATAGCACTTATTAATCAGGAGAGATCACACACGTTGTCCTTGAAAAAGGACTTGCTCTCTCGTTCTCGTTCTTGCTTCCTCTTCCTTTCTTTCTCTTCCCTCTCTATGTGTCTACTCAATCTAGTGCAATTTTTCATCCAGGTAATTCACCACCTGCCCTTCCTCCAATACTCCCCACCTCTGTCTCTCTCCTGCCCCCTCTATCACACACACACACTTACTCAGGTACATGTTCGACTTTCCCTATTGCTTTGACCTCTTGCCTTCAACTTCTGTACACCATTAGAGGAACCATAACTTCATCATTACCAGTGTGGGTGAATGGGCTGCCCTGATTTTGTACCAAGTTTGCCTCCAGCCAATAAGGGGCAAAAAGCTATAAAAGGACACCAATGTTACCATTGCATGAAACATTAGCTGTTATGGAACAAAAGAGTGTATCACTGAAATCTAGTTGCTCAAATTTGACATGAAACCACAGTGGAACCTGCTTATTTCTTAATGTACATTGCTTGTCTTATTGTGTTTGATTGAATGGGTTTCAGTTCCCTATAATCACCTGTTGCATCAATTTAACAATGACTGTTGGTCTGTGATTTCATCACACATACTATATTCTATAAACGTATGTTTTTCATTTGTGGATTCAAGTTCACTAACTTGCATATTAAGTTAAGCTGAGTGCTACATTACATAATAGCCTAACTTGTTTGTTTGTTGAGCAAACTGAATCCATTATGTAGAGTTACTTCTATATACCAAACAAAGTTTCAAATACTAATTGAAATGGAAGAAATGTCACTGAACAGAGCACTAATCACTCTAATGAAGATTTAAACAACACAACTTTTACAATAATGCATAAACACATGATTATGACATCAAAAGTCCCAATGCGTTGACCAAAAAACAAAATTTTCAAGTGCATCATCAGTCTGTTAGTTTAACCCTCACCACCAAACTTGATGTGGCAAGGTCTTGCTGTTTAATATCGTAAGTTGATCATGCTAAATGACCCAAAAGTTGACCATAGTCCAATCAAACATTAAAATGGAAGTTGTTAATTTTACAGTGTACTGACTAATTGATCAATTACAGTATTTCACACTTGCTCTAAAGGCGACAACAGGAAAACAAAATTCTGTCTGGTATTGCAACAAACACTTTTCATAATCCAGTCAATTTACAGTGTATAAAATCCATTCCCACCCTTTTTTTTTTACTTACAAACTATAATGTTTCATTCAAAAGAAAGGAAATAACCAAAATATGGAAGTAAAATGAGTTGCAAGCAACATTTTAAATTGACTCTAATATTCTTATGTAGCATTATGTCATTCAACTTTCATCAACTTCCTACCTCTGCACTGTTTTTTTCTCAGCAATCTGATGATTTATACTTAGGATCTAGGGGGCCATAGGGATCAGCAGGGAGTGTGCCAAAAGAGCTAGCGATAGCAGCTAATTAGCAGCAGCTGCTGATGGGAGCGCGGTGTGGACGCTGCCAGAGGAGGCTCGACAAAATTGTTATCAAACGCAATTAGAGGAAGACAGTCAGGTTTTTCTGAGACAAAGAACCCCAGGCTAGCTCTGAAAATAGTGTGTGTGTGAATATGTGCATACACACCTGTGGCGAGCTTAGAGTGCATGACTTAGGTATATAAACAGTTAGCATATAGTATATTTTCACTATTTCAAAATCTAGTGCATTTTCATGAACTCTGGAGAGGATCGCTTGTGGTAAGAAATCAATCCAACGTTTGAACCAAAGAAGCAAGCAGTATCGTAATTCATAATGGGAAACGTGCTATGTAAAAATACACATACAAATGTCTGATTCTGTGGGTGAGCACATTATTTATCACAGTATAGAGAACACCTCTTCTCATAGCTTTCTTCGTCTGAAACCAAGCAGAAAAAAACAGCATTGTAACAATTCAATCCCTTTTTTGGAACATTGCAAACAATCTGCAATCCACAGTCTGTGAATACATGTTAACTTGGCATTAACTTAGTTCTACCAGTGGAAGATGCTTTGGGCTGATAAGTAAAATAGCAACAGCGAGAAGAACATTCCAGAATATTAAGATGTAATTTGTTTTTTTTTATGGGAACTATAATGGCCTAATTGATAATTATATAAAAGCTGAACTAGTGGTGACATGCAAGCTTTTGTTTCACATCTGTATCATTTCTACTGTCTGGGAACTGGTTGTCAGACGGCTGCTGCTGTACGCTATATGTGGGTAGACATTTACATATGTGAAACATAAACTTGATAACTATTTCTGGAAGAGTAGATGACAAGTACAAAGCAATACTCATGCAAGTCCTAGTTTTGTGCAGATAGCATTAGCCGATTTCACACATACCCCCATAAACACACACTCACGTGGGGCAGTCTTCCCTGCATTAGCAGATGGCTGAGTAGGAAGGAAGGAAGGCCTGGTGCTCAGCCAGCCATAGGCTTATGACCATCGCAAAAACTCTCTAGAACTTTCTATTATCTCTCTAACTCTTACCCTGCTGTGCTGTTACAAAGAGTAGTCAGACTGTAATGGTGGAGAAAACTTTAAAGGTGAGAGGAACTAGAAAGCACAGCAAGGAGTTGGCCAACCGCTATGCATGTTTTTCCCCGAAGCCCCTTAAAAAAGCTAAGAAAAAAAGCTGCTAGAGCACTGCTATCTCGGCAACCCTAAATCTGAGCCGAAAGGCAAGTTTTAATTTTCAGAAGGGATGTAAACAAGGGTTGCTAGCTGTTACACCGGCTAACTCCACCATTGATAGCCAGGTGTGAGTTTTGTTTCTTTTTTCATGCTTGCCTAGCATCTGTGCACGTCATTGGAATAGGCACACATATGTCTGCTTTAGTGTGGACGACTTGAGTGTGACCATGTGTTCATGTCTATGTGAATGTTGGTGTGCGTATTTAAGTGTTTACGGGAGCTTGTGCATCCCAGGTGAGATGCCGGCTGCTGTTGACGCCCTGTGAGACTGGGTGGGTGTTGCTGGGCCTGGCAGAGGCAGGAGAGTAGCAGCAGATGTGAATTGTCAAGTCTTGTGTTTGGTTCATTAGCTGCTCTTCCACTTGCACCAAACACAGCTGTCACTTGGCCCACAGAGCAGGAGTGTGCAGTTGTGCGTTTGTATATGCGTGCTATAAACCTATATATCAAACCACAATAATTAGTTTGCATCACTGGACACACAACCCTGCTATTGAATTCTTCTAAACACACATTGTTGGCACTGTTCAATAAACAGTCGTATTGCATCATCATGTGAACTAGTCCATATCTTGACTGACAGATCTCTACAGCACTAGAATTAAACATGGATGAGCATCCTTTACTGAGTGCACATATATACATATAGTGGATACATATTCTATATTTGGTGTATTTATAAAATATATGTAAAATATTATAATTAGTGCTGGGAAACGATTAACATTTTTAATCGTGATTAATCGCATTATTTTCTGAGATTAATCGCAATTAATCATTTGACTAGTGTGATCGCTCCATGCCGCGCCCGGGTACGGTTCGTTTAGCCATCCCTGTCTCTGTTGGAAGAAGTGGGCCAGAGCGTGGTTCAGTTGGGCCCGGGTGCGGCACACATGTAGTGTGAGCGCTAAACGCTGGTACATGAGGCATGATTGCGTTAACATTTCTGAGCAGCAAAAGTGATAGATCTG
>NW_015506450.1:227664-228297 GCF_001515645.1 Sinocyclocheilus grahami | reverse complement strand
AGACCGTTGCAGTAGAACATAGCTATCCACTACAGAAGAGGTAGGTCAGTCAGAGCTATACACTCCACACACGCAATGAATTCATCTACGTCTAATTACCTTCTCCTCCTAAATGACTCTTTGAACCTCTTACAAGAGGGTAGGAAAGGCAAGGCTATTTCAGCTACTCTAAAACCCACAGAAACCATATTATAATTTACTTTCAAGTAAGAAAACCAAACCTATTTCACATTCTGAAGAGGCGAATGCATACTGCCTCCTCTAATGGGCTCGTTTCTTTGTCGTGCATACACAGGGTGATCTAACCCATGAAAAATACCCAGTCAAATACAGAGAAAAATAGTGTAATGAATAAGATGAAAAGATAGACTAGAGAATTCAAAAACTCAGATCTGAAGTAGAGAGAAAGGTAGATAATAGGGAAACTACTGTACATGACATAAAGGATCAGGCAGCCTTACTGATGGAGGGCACTGTAAATGAAATATCTAGTTTTCACAAAACACTCCACATTGCTCTTGCACTAATAGTATTCATGTGAAGAAGTAATCTGAAGTTCATTAAAAAGTGAATAGCCCTGCTTTAATAGAGGAGCAACGTCCACGGAATCACATCGGGGACACCAATACAATA
>NW_015506450.1:190792-227491 GCF_001515645.1 Sinocyclocheilus grahami | reverse complement strand
TGCTTCTTTCCGGTTACGTTTGTTTACTTGATTATTTTTTGGCAAAGCTGTCATCACCACAGAATGGTGTATGAAAATATTGTCATTAACATCATCCCAGGTCACCGTCATGCTGTAGCACAGAGAGTGAAGAAAGAGTGAGAAACGAGAGGTGCAAGAAGAACGAAAGTTGATGAATCAAACGGCACACAAAGTAAAGAGAAAATGTTGTGAACAGTAGACGGGAGCAGGGAAGAAAAAGCAATTGTATCACATTCTTTCAAATTACACACCTTGCTGAGCTGACGTGGGAGTGTGTCGCGCCGGGGGCAGGTGCTTGGCCACGGACTAAAAGAAGGTGCCATGCTCTGTGCTGGCTGCCAGTGAATCTGTTAATTAAGCATGCTAATGGTTGTAATTGCAGTCATTCATGAACCCAGAAGCTGAAGTAAATGCTAGGTTCATTGTTGGTGGCAGAGTTCGGGCTGACTCAAAGAGGAGAAACCCCGGGTGTACGGTGTGAGAGGGGTATGATGTGAGTCACTGAGGGAACAGCAGAAAAAGAAACTGGGACGAGGGAGAGCGGGTAGCAGACTGACTAAAATACCGCTCGCTTCAGGTGCTCAGCAGCTGCTCTCAGGCAGATACCCAGCTGTGTAACAGTAGCCTGGCTCTACCAAAGCAGTTAGGACGGAGTACTGCGCTAAATCAAGAGCTTGTGTTGTGGAGATCACAATACAGCAACTGCCCTCAAATGCTCCCCCCAGACCAAGTGAGCAAATATACATTACTGAGTGTGCATCACCTGGAAAACATCACAGTCTAGTTTAAGTAAACACGCACAGTTCACCCCAAAATCAAAAGTGCATCACCAGGGGATTTAAGCATTATAAGCATTATGAAGTGACTATTAGCAGCTCTCAAATTCCATTTTTCTTGTCTCTGTAAGAAGATGTTACTAATTGTAACTGAAACTGTATCCTATTTCTACTTAACAAAGTCTAGACCCTGAATATAAGACGACCGTGTTTTTCCAGATGTATTTCCAAGAAAAAAACATTGTCTTATATTCGGGTCAATACGGTAATCAAAATTTCATAACTCCACCTTCTAGGGACTGTAATTACATCCAAAGTCTGTGGGATAAATTATACCATCGTTAAATATCACTACATTGCCATAGTCCAGCACTAAAACCACTCTGAATGTTAAAGTAACAAGGCATTATAGACATACCAGTATGACTATGCAAATAAATTTGACTTGTGTATTATTTGCCTGGCCAAGGATGCTGGAGAGTGACAGCCTTGTTGTGGTGAAGGATGCTTAGCAAGGAGCTACTCGTGTAAGCTCAATAGCTTATCTATCAAGAGCAGACCTCCTTTAGATGGTCCCTGTGCTTACAAACCACTCTGTGAGGTGAGACCTGAAACAGTTTTTATTTCAATCTACCTAGTGCCAGATGAAATGTTATCTATGGTACATCCAAGCGATTTGATTTATTCCTCAAAAACACTGCTTTGATTTGTACAGTGCACCCCTGTAACTGGTCTGGCTGTTTACCCTTCCCTTATTTTCTGGCCATCTTCACAATCTAAACGTATCGTTTTCTGTTCAGATCATTCGTCTCGTTTATCTTGGCTGAGTACTTGAGAGCTAATCTATAACGGGCTGTGCCCTGGATCGGATTAATGAGGTATGCATTATGCTAATGTTGCTATGGCAGGTGCAAAGGTGTGTACTCCCATTGAAGAGATATGTCAGGCAGTCTATGTGAATCCTATTGCCACCAGGGCCTGGCATCACTGTTTTCTGTCACTAGTACTTCCATTGGCTAATGCATGGCTTAGGGAGCATTTAACATTTTCAAATAAAAGGCCACGCTAAAGAGAAGTGATCATTAGCAGGTCTTGAGTTTCACTGCTATGTTCTTGTTTGCTAAAGATAGCTTTCTTGTGTCAATTACTCTATCACGCACATATTTATTATGGGATCATGGACACAAACAATGTTGACTAGTGTGCAGCATGTTGCCCATGACCTTCAGATAATTCATATTGTAAGATAATTACTCTGTTAGCTTTTATGGCTAATGATACTTGTTCATTCCATAATAGAAAGCACTCAAGGTTTCCTTTGCACGCTTTCTCTCACAAAAACACAACTTTAGAGATCAGCAGGATAGGCAGCAGGAGCCTGGTGACATATGATGTGTTTTATTGTGTTGTCCCTCCTCCTTCAGTGCATAAACACCTCAGCCCTGTGAAGTAGCCAAGGGGGAATTAGCCATCGACCTCGTAAATAACTTTCTCACCTCTAGTCAATAAGTAATTTCACGTTACTCCACTATCGAACACAGTAATCACTGTGAAAAGTGACTGGAAAGGAGAACGAGTCTCTGGTTTTGTGGTGTGGTGTGCTTTCACTGACTACACACATACACACACAAAAATGCACCGCCGTTGTGTTACGTTGTGAAGAAAGGAAACCTAATCTTGTTGATCTCTGCCGATGGCTGAGAATCTGATAGGTGTGTGTGTGTGTGTGTGTGTGTGTGTGTGTGTGTGCGCGCGTGCGTGTGTGCTTGTGCATGTGGTGCTTTTGATAAAGATGTCAGATGTAGCTAATTAGCTAACCTTTAGTAAGCTCTTCCTGAAACTCGGAGACAGAGAGAGAGAGAAGAGGAGATAGGTCAATCTGCAGGAGGAAGTTAGTGTCGCTTCCAAGGCAACAAACAGGAAAGGTGTTGCCCCTGTGACCAGCATCCTCGACAGGGGATAAGCAATGATTAATTACTAGCGCATCGTAGCAAAGGCAACCCTCGGTGGTCATACGGCTCAGATGTCAGGTGTAAAATATGATTTTCATGTTTCTTCTATCCTTACAGATCTGTAAATGAACTCTGCATGCGTGTCTTAAGCGTGTAGACTGCAGAGCGGGTTTTAAATTACGGGATTTAGGCAGCTTGTCATCTTGCAATGGTGTGCACTTGAACAAGCCATATAAAAGAATCATGACTTTTCTAACAGTTTTCTCTTTAAGATCAGAATCTAATATTGAGCCGAAAATTGCTTTTCTAAAGCCTTTCTGACTCTAGAAGAAAGAGAGCGATCAAGAACATATTTTTACAGTAGGTGGACACTGTGGGAATGCAGTGCATTAATCTGATCCGTAGGATGCTGTTTTGCCACAGCTCACTGAGCTTCTGAACTGTACAATAAAAGCAGTTTTGTCATGTTTTAGTAGTGTACTTCCTGTAAAGTGGGCATACATGGAATAATGATTCTGAGATGTACACTTCCTCCTCTTAGCGATGCATGTGGCAGCTCAAAATAATTTGTCCCTGGTGCGTGCCCATAGATCAGTCTTTCTCTCTTAAAGCACTCATCATACCATACCCTCTTCCTGTCTGAGTTTCTAAGGCCCCCTGAGACCAGACTTATATCACCTCAGTCTCAGAATATCTGAGACTAAACTAAAACGAGAGGTGTGATCGACTTTCCCTCTGTCTTCCAATCAGCCTCTTGAGACCTCAGCCTGACTTGAGCATTTCAAGATTGCCACTAGGCACTACGCTGCTGTGCTGTCCAGGGGTCTCAGGAATGAGAGTGAGAAAGTGACTAAAAAACGAACTTTTTTTTCTCATTTTACCTCTACAGACAAATTCCCTTGGCCATTTAGTGCAATGAGCAGGGGACAAAAGGAGGTTGTCCGCTATTTGTGGTTAAACTATTCAGCAGTTTCTGGAGGCCCATTGTCCCGGGGAGTTTACGTCAAAACCTGTTCATACACACCTGCATTCAATTTCCAAGCCATTCTGAAGAAAACAGAGATCTATAATACTTGGAGAAAACAACCTGTTTACTCTTAATGGCTTGGCATATTATAAGAAAAGCTTTGCTATTTAAATTGAGTAGCTTCTGATTTGCAAAGGATATGTCCATCCATCCACATATTCTCCAAACTACTTGTCCTATGTAGAGTCATGGTGATGCTGGATCTATCCCAGTATCTTGGGCCAAAGGTGCTATGCTCTCTTTTGTCCTGCTTGGTGTCTCAGGGGAATAACCTGGATGGATCTGTAACACTTTATAATAACTTTAATTAATAAAGCATTAACAAATATTACCTAATGCTTAACTGATTGTTAGTTATTATATATTCACATATCTAGAATTATAGTATGCTTGCTAATATTTACTAATGTACTTATTATGATGAACAGAATATTATTTAATGTAAATTGAAATGCTTACAAATGCCATTGAACTTTCAGTTTCACTTTTTGAAAATTTTCAAATGATTCTGACAGATGACATTAACAAGTGCTTAACAGATCATTATTCAATGCTTACAAATGCCATTAAACTCTCAATTTATATGCTCATGCACTTTAAAAAAAAAAATACAACTTTTAACAGTAATTATAATGATTATTGATTATAGTCACACTTTATTTTAAGGTCCAATTCTCACTATTAACAAACAATTAACTACGTTCAATGCTTACAAATGCCATTAAACTCTCAATTTATATGCTCATGCACTTTTAAAAAAATATACAACTTTTAACAGTAATTATAATGATTATTGATTATAGTCACACTTTATTTTAAGGTCCAATTCTCACTATTAACAAACAATTAACTACGACTTTTGACTCATTAAACACTTAATTTGCTGCTTATTAATAGTTAGTAGGGTAATTGTTAAGTTTAGGTATTGGGTAGGATTAGGGATGTAGACTATGGTCATGCAAAATATGTGCTCTATAAGTACTAATAAACAGCCAATATGTCAATAATAGGCATGCTAATAAGCAACTAGTTAATTGTGAGAACTGGTCCCTATACTTAAGTGTTACCTTGATTATTAATGATTAAAAAAGTGGTTTGTTAATGTACTGTTGAATGCTAACAAGTGCCATTAAACTTCAGTTCACATATTACCAAATGCTCTTTTTTTACAATAATTAAATATATATATAATTTTATTTTTTTTGTATTTAATTTTATTTTTTTAAATAAAAAAAATAAATAATTAGCACTTCACAAACATGTTAACATATTATTCATTAACTCAATCACATTCTGTAAAGGTCACATATTTGGTCTTCGTTGGTTATAGAGTTCTACTATTTACTCATCTTAAATCATTTATTAATGATTAATTAATGTTTTGCAGTACCCTATCTAAAGTGTAAACTATTCATTGTAATGAATCAGCTCATGGGAAATATTCCATCAAATAAAATAGAAAAATGTATCTGTAAAATGTTAAAAAGGCAGAACAAATTAAGTTACAGTCCAGATGATCCTTGATAAATGTTTGAATATAATCAACAGATTCAAATAAAACAGATAATAAAACCATTTTTGCACTAACTACCTATCCAAATACAAAACAAAATAAAAACTAGTGGAGTTTTGAAAGCTGTAATAACCCGCTCTGACAACCCCCCATCAGCCCCCGCAGACCCCAGACATGCACCGATCCTGAAGTAACTCCACCTCCACAGCAGCCCCGAGGGGTTAATAACTGCCGGTAAGATGATGACTGCCTACATTTCCACTTGTGAAGCGAGAATGCCTATAAAGACAAATTGTGCCAGGAAATAAACAATCCCCAACCGGCTGTCGAGGAAGGATCACTCTGATTACATCTACAGGGTGGGTTGCTTACATCTCTAAGCGCATGAAGGGTTTTAAAAGTACAGACCACAGCTCGGCCGCCCTCTCTATTTACCCACTTATCCATCAAAATGACAAATGCTAGATTAGTACACAGCATAATAACAAATCAGACTGAAAAAAAATTGAGTTTCGAGAGCTTGGCCATATTTCCTTCATAACATGCCTCTTTTCTGTTCTCGGGCCAAGGGGCATTTTATAAATATAGTTGATGAGAGCCATTAACTGGGGTCCACAGGGCTTCAGTGGCCCCTAACTGATCGCTTTCAACACACTGAAAGGGATTTTCTGATAAGAGCGATGTTGTGTGAAGAGCAGATTGCGTAAGTATCCATGTTTTATGGAGTGGTGCTGCCCTAGTTGTTCCTATGGTAATTGAAAATGGTATCAGGAAACAGACCCATTCTTTGTGAGTCACTTTCATTTACCCAGAGGGGAAGAAAAGGGTCTGTGCAGCGAAACTACACTCGTGTATATTGAGGTTGTGACACTGAAATGGAACCATGCAACAGAAAAGCCCAAACATGGTAAATCATAAAGACTTCAGAACATCGAACGTTCTCCTCAACACCTCAGGGTTTTATGGGACTGGGACAATCGAAGATTGTCTCGATCCATACACGCCGATCTGTGATATAGGGGACTGGGATACTTCAGCATGCTTGGAATTATGGTTTGTGCATAGATGCATTGAGTTTGTCAGCTAGTCCCTTCATGATAACAGGAGGGAAATTTATCTTTGTGAAACTTTATTTGCAAGCAAATATACATAGAATAGCAAAAAGGTTCACATAGCAGATTATCAGTGAACCTCAGTGGAGCTGTGGGCATCTGAGATGGCCTGAGTTCAAATGAAGCATTCATGTACAAGCCAAAATTGATACAAACATCCCTGAAATCAACCAAGTATTATCCAATGCCTGCCTGAAACTATAAAAGACTGTATTTGCATTCTTTATGAGATCGAAAGCAGCACAAATGTGTCAATGGAGTTTTCATATCTCAGGTACACAAAGATTTTTTCTTTGAACAGCAGACCCCACTAATGCTGCACAGCACTGGCTAGTCGACTAGTAAAAATAATAGTGTCAAAACCTAACAAATCCTGGGTCTAATATGGTTTTTGGTCAAATTATTATACAGTAAGCTGCATCTTAATCACAACTCAGAGAGACATAAAGCATCACCTTCCAGTCGTTGAGCGCGTCACACCTGCTCAAGAGAGGGGATTAAACGCCTTCTGTTGCTTTTGAATTGTGTTTTTGCCTCATCTAAAACAGAATGTGAGAGTACATAAGACGAAGACAGACAGTACTGCATTTGTCCCAGAGATGAAGGGTCCTTGAGTCTACCTGAAAGCACTGAAGGAGGAATGAGAGAGAAAAAAAATATTTGTTTATACATTCTTGCCTTCTGAATACTTGGATTTTCTTTAGTAAGTGAAAAATCCATGAACAGAGGTTTGTGAATCGAGACTTTGTACAACCTACATACAAATGAAGCGCGCTGTCTAAATAAAGGTTATTTCATGTCTGCTCCTTGTGTCTGTTTCTAAATAGATGAGGAATGTTTGTACACACATCTGTTGTGGCGTCGTACGGGAGAACATGCTCCTGCTTTCTCCCCAACATGCCTCCCTCCTTCAGCAATGGCAGCTTGTGAGAAAAGCAGAGGGTAGCATGTGGTTGTGTGCTTGTGGCTGTAGCATTATTACCCACGGTGCCACAGCACAAGGATTAGTCCTCACTTTAAAGCTCCGATAATGAGTTGAATCTTCTTAATGTGTTCCCTCCCGTAATTCCAGTCTGGATAAGTGAGGCTTTTACTCAGCTGTGCTCACACATTAGCGTAGCGTCTCGGTTTGACTTCTGTCTAACAATGTTCCTTCTGCAATTATGAAGCTTTTGAATGCAGGAGTAAAACTTACCTTGAAAAGTGCTGTTAGTAAATTTAGCTGCTTTGCTGAATGGGTCAATGCTTGGCTGGTTGCATGGTCTGCTGTTATATGCTGCAGCTACACCATCTGGGGAAAGAAAAACAATAAAAATAAAATAAATAAATATATATATATATACAGTATATTATATATATATATATAAATATATATGTATGTATTTAGGCTTCAGAACTCGCACTTAACTAACCTGAGAACAGCAGATTGGGACTGGGACGTGCACTGAATCACAGTACAGTTCTAACAAAGTTATTTGGGGTTCTTGATACGCCCCATTTGGGTTTGCTGAGTGCGTCTGATTGCTGAGACGAAGCAGACTCTGCATTCCTGCTATTTCTTTTAAGTGCCGTGCATCATTAACGAGAGCAGTTTCAAAAAGCTGTGTGTTTTTCTGTCTGTTAGAGAAGAAAAGCTGGCACAGCTGCAGAGGTGCTGACTTTTTCTAACTCTCATCCAATGTAGCCTTCAGAGATATCAAATGCAGCAGGCACATGCGCTAGCACAGACAGCAGACATATGTGCGTTCCCCCCCCCCCTGACTCTATCTCTGCCTGGCGAATGCTCTGGGCAGCAGGCAGAGGGAGGACGTAAGACTGTCAATTAGGGTTAAAAGGCGCAGTGCAGGAGGGTAGGACCAATGGAGCATGGGTCCAGTCCAGCCGCAGCACCTGATGCCTAATAATGGAAATCGACAGGACTGCTTTTTAATTCCGCCACTCTGGGCAAGATTCCAGCAAGCAGAGGAAAGCAAGAGGGAGGATTTCTACAGCTGCAGGCTTTATCTCCCCTTAAAGCTTCATTCAATAATAAAAAAAATAATAATTAATTCCCCAAATTATTATTGCTATTATCATTTTAATAATATAGGACTGTTCACACTACTTGACAGAAATTCAGTCGAATTCACACTCTCTCAGTCCCAGCAGCTGGAGAACTGTGTTTGACAGGTAAATATACTCTCCTTATTGTACTCAGTACTTCTCACCTTAGCAAATAGAGACAGAAAGACAGAGCAGAGAACACATGGCAATTTTCACAGGCTTATTTGTCCAGTCGTTTCTGAGGTCTGTGTTTATTGAGATAGGCAGACATCTGGGCCTTTTAGTCATAAAACAGATGATGCTATTCTTCTCCAAATGGACCTGGTCAGAGAAATTTTTATCAGTCTGAGAAAGAATTTGGAGACCAAGACCTTTGTAGCTGTCATGCTATTTCTATAAGTCTGCCTTTGACGTCACAGCTCATGACACAGACAGATGCTGGTTAAGGGTTTGGGACTGTGCTTGTTATTGTGGTGCCATCAGCCAATCAGAGCTGGAATAATGTCGTTTTCCTGCAGGTCTGGAGTTATTAGTCATATATTAGAGCTCAGATGATTGGCTCAAAACTGTCTGATGAGCAAGATGATAGATAGACAGACAGACAGACAGACAGTCTCTGCTTTTGTCAGCGACACTGTGTTTGCATGTCTGGATGTTTCATCTGTCTCAGTCAGAGTGTGAGCAACACTTTGCTGTCGGGTTTTTCATCCTAGAATGAGTTAATTAGATGTTCAGAGTGTTTCTGTTTGTTCTCAGAACTTTGACTTGGGTGAGAAGCAGGACTCCACAGCATCTGACACAGTGTCGCTCTTATATCTGATACACGACACTGAAAAAACACACGGTAATTGGATGATAACAACAGCGAAAGGAAAAATAAACATCTACACTTCCATACTATTCCATTCCAAGATGATGTTTGGTTTTACTTTGTATATTTAAAGGTAGCAGGGTAAAAGTGCACGGTAGCTATATTAATTCATATATGATAATTAAGTCACACATAATCATATTCCTTTCAGCAAAGAGCAAAGGTTCCCCCTAGCACCAATAAACATCTATGAGACTATTATGTAATAAATGTGCACATTAATTCTATGATAATCAGGCACCCATTTTCCCAAGGTTACAACCATGCCCCTTCTTCTTAGCTGCTGCACTTCTCCCTTCCTCTTTTTCTCGTTCCTGTTCTATCTGACTCTCATCTGCTTGTAGTTTGTACAGTTAAGGCAGTTACTCGACTACTTGCCATGGTTGCGTCGCACACGTTGGGCTCTGGGGATCGGTAGCTGATCCGGTAATGGGGACAGAAGACTGTGTTCCCTGTGTGTGCAATAGTGCACAGCTTCAGACAGTAAAATGGGAATTGTGAGAATCATTTAAGGATTGAAAAACCAAAAATGAAAGATCCCAAAATGAATCTTCACACACCCATAATTCATCACCTGCAGTGTCTATATATTTGTTTGTGAATGTTACGAACCATGTCCAGAGAGAATGCTGGACGTTTTCCAGATGTCTCAAGCTTAAAAATCTGTGAGATTCTGCCGAATGGATTTAAAGCTGGAATCTGTGGAAATCTGGAGATGCCCTGATTCTTTTTCCTTGAATCTGGTTGAACAGGAGGAAACACTGCAGACAGGAAATACTGTCAAATGGAGCCTGACTGCCAAATGCACAGCAGTCTGTTAAACTCACATCCCTCAACTGATCTGACAATCGGCACTGTGGATTCGGAGCATTAACGATAAATAACAAGCCATGGAGCAATTAAAGAACAATGGCATTTAAAGTAATGACATGCTCGCGCTCAAATTAAACACATAGTTAACTGACATTATGTCATTATCCATGGAACATTTGCATAGGTTCCGGCCGTGTGTGATATTGTTTTGCATGGCCTATGTCAATTTTATCTATCACTCCTTACAAAAAAGTACTCGCAGTATATGCCAGTATTGCATACATTAGTGTGTATACATATGTATTTGGTTATCATTCATTCATATATTTTAAATGTTACATGTTTTATGTGGAACACACTTCAAATAATATATTTTACATGCAATGTAGTGTCTGAAATAGACACTACAATAACAGACTTACAGAAAATAAATAAATAAAATGTAATAAAATCAAATAAAATGCCATCTCAATTAATGGTTGTGCAGCAAATACTGGAAGAGCCCCTTAGGAGTGAATATTAGTACTTTAAGTGTGCATAATATTACCCAAATGGTACATACAAGTAGCTCTGGAAGATATCGTCCCAGTGACAAGCTGTTTTTCTGAAGGCACTGTTTCAGACAGTGTAGAATTCGAAAGGACTGAAGACAAGAGGAAGTGCGCAGAACGCAGAAAGGAAGGTAATTAAAGCAGCAGTCCATCCCTGATTGGTTTTGGATGTGTAATGCGTTAATGGGAATACCCCAGTGTGTGTTTGTGAGTGTAACTGGCTGACGGGATGACGGTAATGCAAGAGGGCAGAGTTGACACCCCCTTGTCCAAACACATCCATCACATCCCATCATCCTGACACCACAGCTCCTTTTCTGTTCTTCACAGTAGGTCACACACACACACACACCTGTATGACATACATGGGGCCTGCACTGCTATCATATGCAGTATACTAAGCCATCTGCAAATAAGGTCCATTTTGCTGTTGCTTACAATTCAGGAGCCCATAAATATCTACCATTGCAAAAGCAATTTTCCTTCTGTGAAGTATATTTGTTATGTATGATCAATACTACCTGATCAATGTTTCCCTGAAATAAAAACGATTTCTGCAAAAACAACTTGGCCAAAGTCACAAGAAGCTATCGAACCTGAATACATTGCAGCCTGAAGCCCCAATAAAGAAAACCCAAAAAAGTTTATGCTTTAGTTTGTTTTTGTTGATATGGTTGAAATCAAATAGCCAGTCTTCTAATGTCGTTCTCATCTCTAGAACACTATTTCTTAGATAAATTAAACTGTGTGTATGCGCTGTAAACAACCATGGGCAAAAACAGCACAGATATCAAGAAATAAAAAAAGGGGGTTCAGGTAGAAGCCAGTACATTTGCAACTGCCGAGCCCATTTGGACTTGAAATACTGTAGATTTGTACTGTAGATGTAGATTTGAGCCCAGGGCTTCGTTTGTGTTTTCTAGCGTTCTGTTTGCACATGCAATCCTTACAGAGACAAACTTTGTGTTTAGACATCGAAGATTTAAGCAGAACTTTATGTTGGGACTTGTATTTTCCCAGTGAACAGTAAACTTAGTGAAGAAAGACAACTTCATAATTTATAGTACGTACTACTCGCCATCTCTAATGGTATTGTAGTGTGTCTTTGTTAGCCAGAAGGATTTTAATATGCTTGCCCTCTCAATTCTCACAGAAATACACACTTGACCATCTGTGTAAACACTGCATTAGATATGGAGATGTAAGGAAATATGTGACTACAGAGAAATGAAAATAAACTATGATACACAGTGTTTGTCACCTTGTACTGCACACAGATGCAAAGAATGTTGTCTACATGTAATGATTTTGTTTGTGCCGAGAGTCTTGGTATTACATTTTATTAGTCTCCAAAACATATTGTTTCATTTTTGTATGAAATCACAATGTACTAAAGGTGAAACAATACGGTGTATTGCTGTGTTCTGTTTGTTCACAGCACTTTAGTAATAAGTGGCTATAAAGGAAAGTCTATGTGATGAAAAAAACATTTTAAGAAAGACCTGAAAAGAAAAACAAAAGCAAATTGTTTGTGTGGGTGAGTGTGTGTGCGTGCATGTGTGTGTGTGTGTGTGTATGCAATAAAAATGTTTTCCAGCTTAGAACCTGAGGGGAGAACCTACATTTGAGAGAAACACAACAATAGATCAATAGTGACTCATGCTAAGGGGTAAATGTTGCCGCCCCTTGGGAGACAGGCTTAGCATACTGGTCCGGGGTGGACTAACCGTTCGCCAGTTCTTCTAAACAGCGGGAGTGCAAAAACAGCGTTTCTTTTTAGAGCATCGCTTCGAGTCTGTGGCAAGTCGTCAGTGGGGAGTTTTTAATTGTCGAGATAAACATAAGACTGGTTTTAACTTAACTTTTAATGGCGCCAACCCCGGTGCTTCTCATTTCTGCAGAAACAAAGCACACAAGGTTGATTTTTTTCCCCCTCAGGCTTGATTTATCTCAAAGTCTAAAGAAAGGGAGGGAAATAACAAGGTTGTAGCTATGCATAAATACATGAACTTATGTATGAGTGTATTCTCTTTTGTCAGCTCATAGGTCAGAATCTGTATTCATAAATATAGAGATAGAGAGAGAACTTCAGCCGAAGACTCATCTTCTTTCATTAAGAGTGTGTGACCCTCTCTCAGGGAAAACTCTGCTAACAGCAAATACAGCTTTAGCGGTGACGAGTCAAAGGCTGATTGACAGAGCGGAGAGAACAATTACCTGTTGAAGAATGACAATTATGGGGGCAGGATGGAGGCAGTAAACGCAATGTTATTGGTTTGTTTGTCTCTTTTTCTTGGCAAATCTCAATCACCTCAGCTTCAGCTTTAATCCTTGTCAAAAACAGTCCTGATAGTTCTTCTCTTTGTTGGTCTCTGAGGTAGGCGGAGTTTATTTGCCCGGTGTTCAAGGCCGTCTGTGACAGTCTGAAATACCTGTGACAGTTTTTCTGGGATTGTCTAGTGGGAATGGAAATTGTAAGGTGTTTAATTATTCTGGATTCTCATTCTTCTTCATGATCCTACTACTTTAATGGTCCCTTTAAGAAAGCATCTGAAGAAGAAATTAGAAATGCAATGGCTATTGTATTTACTGTAATCCATAGCCAAATAATGAGATATTTTTTTTTAGATAATAACAACAAAAAACAACACTTTTACAAAATATGTGATAACATAGACTTTTAAATTACTTTTCAACAACTTTTAGAGGAGGCGCAAATTGAATGTTTCTTTTTAAATGAATCTATTTAACCACTGAACAAAAAAACGTGGTGACACATTTCATGCATGATGAACTCAATGTGCATGTTTAACCACTGTAACAACATTGAATTAATTCTCATAAGCATATAGTGCAGCATAACACAGTAACATTTTGGCTCATTTTAAAATGAACATGATGAAATCAACGGTTCAACAAGCCAGATTAATTCAGTAACCCTTGCGACTGATTCGCAATTGTTTTAGATTCGCTAAAAAGTGAATCATAGTAAATTGTTCTGGAATCTACAATGGTCACTCTGTAGATTCAGTGGTGATGTTGCAGGAACTGAGAAATATTAGTGAAATAATAATAAGAGTATGTTGATGTTCTGTATGAATGCACATTTGGGAACTGTTAACAGAACCATGGGCAATGAAAATCCTTTGTTGTATGTAAACAATGGATCGGAAATTCAATTCAATTCAAGTTTATTTGTATAGTATTTAGGCTTCAGAACTCATAAACATTGTGTTCTTTTGTGAATATTATCATGATGTACAAAACATGTACGTGATGCTAACTTGTGGGTTGGCCTACACAAATACATCATCATTACAGCACTCTGTTGACAGACAGTTGCCAAGTCTTCTGATGAAACATCCTTTTATTATCTTAAATTAATGAAATTAAATGTTCAGCCTAGGGTTGTCAAAAACACAGGTGCAATTTCTCAAGACACCTATTTCAGTGATATCTGTCAAATAGTAAGTGCTTTTATGCCTGATATTCGGGGAAAAAAAATGCTTGCATCGCACTTAACTAACCTGAGAACAGCAGATTGGGACTGGGACGTGCACTGAATCACAGTACAGTTCTAACAAAGTTCTTTGGGGTTCTTGATACGCCCCATTTGGGTTTGCTGAGTGCGTCTGATTGCTGAGACGAAGCAGACTCTGCATTCCTGCTATTTCTTTTAAGTGCCGTGCATCATTAACGAGAGCAGTTTCAAAAAGCTGTGTGTTTTTCTGTCTGTTAGAGAAGAAAAGCTGGCACAGCTGCAGAGGTGCTGACTTTTTCTAACTCTCATCCAATGTAGCCTTCAGAGATATCAAATGCAGCAGGCACATGCGCTAGCACAGACAGCAGACATATGTGCGTTCCCCCCCCCCCTGACTCTATCTCTGCCTGGCGAATGCTCTGGGCAGCAGGCAGAGGGAGGACGTAAGACTGTCAATTAGGGTTAAAAGGCGCAGTGCAGGAGGGTAGGACCAATGGAGCATGGGTCCAGTCCAGCCGCAGCACCTGATGCCTAATAATGGAAATCGACAGGACTGCTTTTTAATTCCGCCACTCTGGGCAAGATTCCAGCAAGCAGAGGAAAGCAAGAGGGAGGATTTCTACAGCTGCAGGCTTTATCTCCCCTTAAAGCTTCATTCAATAATAAAAAAAATAATAATTAATTCCCCAAATTA
Source organism: Sinocyclocheilus grahami (assembly GCF_001515645.1). Classification (NCBI taxonomy): domain Eukaryota; kingdom Metazoa; phylum Chordata; class Actinopteri; order Cypriniformes; family Cyprinidae; genus Sinocyclocheilus; species Sinocyclocheilus grahami. The sequence continues at coordinate 212,637 of NW_015506450.1, read as the reverse complement.
TTATTGCTATTATCATTTTAATAATATAGGACTGTTCACACTACTTGACAGAAATTCAGTCGAATTCACACTCTCTCAGTCCCAGCAGCTGGAGAACTGTGTTTGACAGGTAAATATACTCTCCTTATTGTACTCAGTACTTCTCACCTTAGCAAATAGAGACAGAAAGACAGAGCAGAGAACACATGGCAATTTTCACAGGCTTATTTGTCCAGTCGTTTCTGAGGTCTGTGTTTATTGAGATAGGCAGACATCTGGGCCTTTTAGTCATAAAACAGATGATGCTATTCTTCTCCAAATGGACCTGGTCAGAGAAATTTTTATCAGTCTGAGAAAGAATTTGGAGACCAAGACCTTTGTAGCTGTCATGCTATTTCTATAAGTCTGCCTTTGACGTCACAGCTCATGACACAGACAGATGCTGGTTAAGGGTTTGGGACTGTGCTTGTTATTGTGGTGCCATCAGCCAATCAGAGCTGGAATAATGTCGTTTTCCTGCAGGTCTGGAGTTATTAGTCATACATTAGAGCTCAGATGATTGGCTCAAAACTGTCTGATGAGCAAGATGATAGATAGACAGACAGACAGACAGACAGTCTCTGCTTTTGTCAGCGACACTGTGTTTGCATGTCTGGATGTTTCATCTGTCTCAGTCAGAGTGTGAGCAACACTTTGCTGTCGGGTTTTTCATCCTAGAATGAGTTAATTAGATGTTCAGAGTGTTTCTGTTTGTTCTCAGAACTTTGACTTGGGTGAGAAGCAGGACTCCACAGCATCTGACACAGTGTCGCTCTTATATCTGATACACGACACTGAAAAAACACACGGTAATTGGATGATAACAACAGCGAAAGGAAAAATAAACATCTACACTTCCATACTATTCCATTCCAAGATGATGTTTGGTTTTACTTTGTATATTTAAAGGTAGCAGGGTAAAAGTGCACGGTAGCTATATTAATTCATATATGATAATTAAGTCACACATAATCATATTCCTTTCAGCAAAGAGCAAAGGTTCCCCCTAGCACCAATAAACATCTATGAGACTATTATGTAATAAATGTGCACATTAATTCTATGATAATCAGGCACCCATTTTCCCAAGGTTACAACCATGCCCCTTCTTCTTAGCTGCTGCACTTCTCCCTTCCTCTTTTTCTCGTTCCTGTTCTATCTGACTCTCATCTGCTTGTAGTTTGTACAGTTAAGGCAGTTACTCGACTACTTGCCATGGTTGCGTCGCACACGTTGGGCTCTGGGGATCGGTAGCTGATCCGGTAATGGGGACAGAAGACTGTGTTCCCTGTGTGTGCAATAGTGCACAGCTTCAGACAGTAAAATGGGATTTGTGAGAATCATTTAAGGATTGAAAAACCAAAAATGAAAGATCCCAAAATGAATCTTCACACACCCATAATTCATCACCTGCAGTGTCTATATATTTGTTTGTGAATGTTACGAACCATGTCCAGAGAGAATGCTGGACGTTTTCCAGATGTCTCAAGCTTAAAAATCTGTGAGATTCTGCCGAATGGATTTAAAGCTGGAATCTGTGGAAATCTGGAGATGCCCTGATTCTTTTTCCTTGAATCTGGTTGAACAGGAGGAAACACTGCAGACAGGAAATACTGTCAAATGGAGCCTGACTGCCAAATGCACAGCAGTCTGTTAAACTCACATCCCTCAACTGATCTGACAATCGGCACTGTGGATTCGGAGCATTAACGATAAATAACAAGCCATGGAACAATTAAAGAACAATGGCATTTAAAGTAATGGCATGCTCTCACTCTAATTAAACACATAGTTAATTAACATTATGTCATTACCCATGGAACATTTGCATACATTTCAGGGGTTCAGCATTGTGTCCAATAGACATGTGGCCAATGTCTATTTTATGTATTCTATCACTCATTACAATAAGTACTGCATACAGTATGTATGCCAATATAGTATACAGTGGCATGTATGTATACTGTATGTATATATATAAGTGGTCTCTATGAATGGTTGTGCAAAAAGGTTGGAAAAGGAAGGACCGAAGGCGAGAAGCAGTGTGCAGAACACAGAAAGGAAGGTAATTAAAGTAGCGGTTCATCCCTGATTGGTTTTGGATGTGCAATGCGTTAATGGGAATACCCCAGTGTGTGTTTGTGAGTGTAACTGGCTGACGGGATGATGGTAATGCAACAGGGCAGAGTTGACACTCCCTTGTCCAAACACATCCATCACATCCCATCATCCTGACACCACAACCTGCCAGCCTCCTTTTCCTGTTCTTCACAGCAGGCCACACACATCTGCATACACACCTGTATGCTATCCATGAGGCCTGAACTTTTATCATATGTAGTATACGAAGCCATCTGCAAATAAGGTCCATTTTGCTGTTGTTTACAATTCAGGGGGCCATACATATCTACCATTGTAAAAGCAATGTACCTTCTGTGAAGTATATTTGTTTTGTATGATCAATATTACCTCATCAATTTTTCCCTGAAATAAACATGATTTCTGCAAAAACATCTTGGCCAAAGTCACAAGAAGCTATCGAACATGAATCCATTGCAGCCTGAAGCCCCGGTGAAGAAAACCTAAAAGAGTTTATTTATGATTTAAAGTTTGTTTTTGTTGATATGGTTGAAATCAAATAGCCGGTCCACTAATGTCATTCTCATCTCTGAAAACAATTTCTTAGATAAATTAAACCATGGGCAAAAAAAACAAACAAACAAAAAAAACAAGGTAGAAGGTGCTGTAGAAGCCAATACATTTGTGCCTTCCGAGCCCATTTGGACTTGAAATACAGTACGTAGATTTGAACCTAGGGCTCTGTTTGTGTTGCTATAGTGTTCTGTTTACACATGCACATCCTTGTACAGACAAACTTTGTGTTTAGACATCAAAGATTTAAGCAGAACTTTATGTTGGGACTTGTATTTCCCAGTGAACAGTAAATTTAGAGAAGAAAGAAAACTTCATAATTTATGGTACATCATATTTTACTCGCTGTCTCTTATGATAGTGAAGTGTATCTCTGTTAATCAGAAGTATTTTAATACGCTTACTCTCAATTCTCACAGCCTCAGAGAAATACACACCTGGCCGTCTGTGTAAATACTGCATTAGATATGGAAATGTAAAGAAATATGCACGGCTACAGAGAAATGAAAGTAACCTCTTTTATTCACAAGCATGTAGAGAAGAAACACAACATGTAATGATTGTGTTTGTGCTGAGAGTCTTGGTATTACATTTTATTAGTCTCCAAAACATATTGTTTCATTTTTGTATGAAATCACAATGTACTAAAGGAGCAACAATATGGTGTATTGCTGTGTTCTGTTTGTTAAGAGCACTTTAGTAATACGTGGCTATAAAGTCTATGTGATGAAAAAAAAACATTAAAAAAAGACCTGAAATGAAAAACAAAAGGAAATTGTTTTTGTATGTGTGCAATACTACTACTAATAATAATAAAAAAAATAATAATAATTTTTTAAAATAATTTTCCAGCTTAGAACCTGAGGGGAGAACCTACATTTGACAGAAACACAACAATAGATCAGTAGTGACTCATGCTAAGGGGTAAATGTTGCCGTCCCTTGGGAAACAAGCCTAGTATACTGGGCTGGGGAGGAATAACCATTCGCCAGATCTTCTAAACAAAGGGAGGGCAAAAACAGAGTATTTCAGATCTTTGCATCGAGTCTGTGATCAGTCATCAGTGGGGAGTTTTTAATTGTCAAGATAAACATATGACTGGTTTTAGCTTAACTTTTAACGGCGCCAACCCTGTTCCTTCTCATTTCTGCAGAAACAGAAATGTCAGCTCACTGTAGAATCTGTATTCGTGAATATAGAGATAGAGAGAACTTCAGCAAAAGGCTCATCTTTCCTTAAGAGTGTAGTGACCCTCTCTCTTGGGAAACTCTGCTACAGGCAAATGCAGCTTTAGCGGTGACGAGTCGAGGGTTGAACAATTACCTGTTGAAGAATGACAATTATGGGGGCAGGATGGAGGCAGTAAACTCAATGTTATTGGTTTGGTTGTCTCTTTTTCTTGCCAAATCTCAATCACTTCAGCTTCAGCTTAATCCTTGTCAAGAACAGTCCTGATAGTTCTTCTCTTTGTTAGCCTCTGAGATAGGCAGAGTTTATTTGCCCTTTGATTACATGGTGTTCAAGGCAGTCTGTGACAGTCTGAAATACCTGTGACAGTTTTATTGGGTTGTCTGGTGGGAATAGGAATTGTAAGGCATTTAATGCTTCTAGTTTATGATTCTTCTTCATGATCCCAGTACTTCAATGGTTCCTTTAAGGATTATTTTGAAGAAGAAATAAGAAATTTAACAGCTATGGCATACTTACTGCCCTTAGTAATCTATAGCCAAATTATGTAATCTCTTTTAGATATCATAATACAACTTTTGCAAAATATGTTTTAACACAGACTTTTAAAATAATGTTCACCAACTTTTTAGAGGTAGATAACTTTTTTAAAATGGATCTATTTAACCACTGAACAAAAAACGTGGTGACACATTTCATGCATGATAAAATACCATTGATTACAACATAACTCAGTGTGCATGTTTAACCACTGTAACAACATTTAATTAATTATCATAAGCATATGCAGCATAACAGTAACAGTTTGGTTCATTTTAAATTGAACATGATGAAATGAATGGTGCAACAATACTAGATTAATTCAGTAACCCCTGCGACTGATTCATAATTATTTTAGATTTGCTAAAAAGCAAATCAAAGCAATTTGTTCTGGGATCACTCTACAATGGTCACTCTGTAGATTCAGTGGTGATGTTGCAGGAACAGAAATAATAGTGAAATAATAATAATAGTGATAAGAGTAATTTGATGTTTTGTACGAATGCACAGTTCACAACCCTGCTAACTAGATATGTTAAAGGGGTCATATGATGCAGCTAAAAAGAACATTATTTGGTGTATTTGGTGTAATGAAATGTGTTTATGCGGTTTAAGGTTAAAAAACACATTATTTTCCACATACTGTACATTATTGTTTCTCCTCTATGCCCCGCCTTTCTGAAACGTGTCGATTTTTACAAAGCTCATCGGTCTGAAAAAGCGAGATGTGCTGTGATTGGCCAGCTATCCAGTTCGTTGTGATTGGCCGAATACCTCAAGCGTGTGACAGAAATGTTACGCCCCTTACCATATTGTGATGATGCCCTGTCAGACCAGAGTAATGATTCAAAAACATGAAAACCCATTATAAACGAGGAATTTGTTGCATCCAGTGGGGATATAATTATGGATTATAATGACTTATACTGTCTTTTTATGCGTTGCGTTGCATCGCGCCGCATAAACATAAAACCATGTCTGCATTTGTGATCGGAGAAATGACAAACAACAAGCCCTACTCTACACTGCCCAAAAAACTCGCTTTAAATATATAAAATATAAAAATTCTTTTAATATAAAAAAACGTACTTACAGTCTTTGAGTCAGAACAGCCGACATTGTAGTCTACTCTCCCAGGATCAGGAAACAGTTACACCTTCTTTCTTTGCTTGAACATTTAGGCGGCGTTATGCAAATCTTCCCACATAGTGACGTAGGTATGTGAGGGCGTGTTACAATGAGCCGTTTTAGGTAGGCGTGGCTGACTCTTAACTTTTATAAAGAATATCTCTTTGAATTTGAGACTTTAGTCTTTGCAACTTTACAGACCTTATTTATGCACCAAGAGCTTGTAACACTCCAAAGAGAAAGGAAAAATTGAAATCGCATCATATGACCCCTTTAATGTATTTGATATTTCTTGTTTTGGGGAGATTGTGATTGATATTACACCAGGCCATCCAAGTGTGTCCAATTGTTGCATGTGGCCACTCAGAACAGCTTGCAGCAGTGCATAAGATGGCACCAGCAGATGGCCAATTAGACCTCATAATGCCTAATTGTAAATGATGAGACAGGTGTCAAATTAGGTATACCTGCAAATTATTGGGCATGCTCTGTAAGCAATTTTTGAAAGAGCTCCCTACAGGGAAAGGCTCACAGCTTTTTCTCTTTATCTCTCAGCGAGACTGCAATGTTAATTTTCTGTGAGCTCGAGCGGGTCTGAAGAGGACAGCTGAATTGGATGGATGGTGTCTGTTCGAGGTTGTGATAACATTCAATGACTCACCAAAGGTCTGCGAGGCGCCATGAAGGACACAAGACGTCTCGTCTTCATCACACTCACCTCGTGTCTGTCAGGCTCAGACACTGGGGTCACTTTCACTTAGTCAGGGACGTTTCGGTCGGGTGTCCTTCCATCTCTACATGTCCCTGTGACACTCTATCTCAGATACAATTAGCCCGTCCTGTACTTCAAGGGTCATCATGTCCTCTCCCATTAATTACAGCAAATCCCTTACCCTCAAGGGGTACACAGCAGTCTTGCGACTCCAGACATAGGTATGAACTTGGACGGGACACACAGTCTGTCATTTAGTTACAGCTGCCTCTGCCTACCCTTGTCCTAGCTTCCGTCTCCAAGCTGCCCCATTCTCTTCTAGGACGATAGGGTGGTAAACGACCTGTTCCAGCCGTCTGTTCCAGCTTGTGACAATGAATATTAAGAATCCACCAGGCACCACGACAACAAGGGTGTACAGCTATATTGTTTTACAATGGCAGCACGGTAACCTCAGTAACCCCATTACTGGCTGTCGGTTGTAAAACAGGCGATTGGATGCATTACGGTTCCACTGCTGCTTCCTGCTACCAATTAAGGCCTTTTGACCCACCTGTTGAGCAAACTGTCACAGTTGTGCCACTTTTCGACTTCAGCACCCATGAAATAACAGAGAGAAAGAGACAGGCCCACCCACCACAGCCAGCTAAATAAGCTAGAGAGCTTTACAAATGGGTATTACTCATGCAAAGTAGCAAATGGTGGACATAAAAGCTGAACTTTGCAGGAGACTTCTTGGTATTTTTGGATGGGCGTTAAGCGTCGCCTGCCTATGCACTGTAAACACTGTCTGACTACTGTGTTATTTTGTGTGTGCATGTTCGAAAGTAGCAGAGATAGGGTTTGGTTCAGTGGTCTACTTGGGGAAGGAGCAGGACAACCATTTAAGGTGCATGCTACATCAAATGAGAGCTTATATAGACCTTCCAGAGTGCTTGGGAACCTTCGAGCATGGAAATGGATAAGCAAACAGCTTTCCTCTCAAGGCCCAGGGATTATTTTAACACCTCTCAGAGGAATGGCTCACGCTTGGCCTCACTGGTCCTGTTGTGTCCAGCATATGGAGGTAAAATGATGCCAGAGGGGCAGCAAATGGTCTGTGCCCATCGTAGTCTCTGTGCCATAACATACTGGCACACACATTTGCTTCCCCAGACCATAATCAGGCCAAACCACTGCAGAGGCAAAGGTTGGATGGAACAGAGAAAGAGAAATCAGCTGAACATTTTGAAGAGGACAATTTGTCATTCACTTCAACTACCTACATTCACACTCTACGATCTATAAAACTTACATCTGTGAAGTAAGCACATGCATGTCATGGGCAAAATATTTACCTGATGCCATTTGTATTCCTGACATACGCTATCGTACCTCCATAACTGAGAGAAAAATTGGATTTTGCTGTTATTAAAGCATGAGGTTTTCGACTTTGCTCACTTTGGCTCTCTTATGCAAATAGATGAACGTTTGCTTGGATGCCTCCTCCCAGGATGCCGAGGGGCAGACATTAGCATCCTTGTCAGTTTCTGGGCATGTTATCATAAAACAGACATCAATAACTACGAATGGAGCTCTGTCTCGCAGCCCTCTAAGCTATAACCGGGTTATGAAAACCCACTACAGAACATTAAGCCATTATTTTAATTCTTGAATACAGTGGACTGCCTCATTTGAAGCCTAGTCTTTTCCCAGCTTATCTCAGGCATTTCATTAGCATGCTGAAGCATTCTGTGAACCGGTGCTGGCCAGTGTGTAGATGCGGTACAGTATGTGTGTGTTTGTGTGAGTTTAGGAGAGAAAGGTGATGAAGTAGGGTCCCGCAGCAAGGGAGATCTTGGTGTTAGCTGTGAGGCGAGCAGATGATGCCACTGCAGGAGGCTTTGAGTTTGTTTTTTTGCATGTGTCACACAGATCCTTTTTACACACATTGACTGATTCACAGCCAATACATATAAATGAGGAAGAGGAGAGAGAGAGAGAGAGAGATGCACTAGAAATCTGAAGGAGGAAAAATGAAAAATTAGCTGCTTTAAAAATCAAGGTGAATAAATGAAGAGGCATCTGGAGGAGGGGAACAAAACTCAATCATAGATGATGAGAAGAAAAAAAAAAGAGGCAAAGGAAAGTTTCTATTTACAAAACGTTGTTCTTCCAGTGACGGGAAGTTAGATTCATTTTCACTAATTGGCTCTTTTTAATGTGTTTCAATGAATCAGAATATATACAGTCATAAAATAATAAGTACATGAACGAATGTATGATTTCATAAAAAAATAGATTTAAAAAAATGATTGAAATGTTTCACAATAAGGTTTATTTTGGTAACATTAGCTAATGCTTTTGGTATTTTGAATTAAAAATGAACAATATTTTAACCTGAATTGATAAATGCTATACATGTACGGAAAAATTTTTTTTTTTTTTTTTTTTTAGTTGTATAAATTAACATCACTGAATTAAAATGAATAAACAATAAATACTATTATTAACATTAACCTAGATGAATGATTAATTTTAAAGTTAGTCAGTTGGTTGAAAGGGGTTTCTGCATGTTGTAAAAAATGAATTAAAACATTCACTTTAACTCAAGTCAGACATGTCTAAAACTTATAGTTGTTGACTTGAGAACAATTCAGACCATTTTGGATTATTCAGATTTTTAAACCAGTTCATTGCAAAATTCTCATTCACAAAAACAATTCATTCACAAATCAGACATTGCTACCTCGCTCACACACCACAGATTCCATAAAGAGATTAAAGAGGCAGAGCCATATCTAAAGTGTCAATGAGAGGCCTGTGGAATATTTCAAGAAGGAAATTCAATTTGTTTCCCATAAGTCAGGCTTCATTAGCTCTTTGCGACTCTCTGCGCTGCTGCATGCAAAAGCAGCTTTGCCGTAAATCAGCAAGCTGACCTGATAAAGTGTCCCTCTCCTGAGCCTGTCTCAAACACATCTGTGTCCTCTCACCTGCGACCTAGAAGGCCAGACTCTAATTGTCTACCCAGTAATTGGTCAAGATGGGTCAGGTTAGCCAGTTTTGTGTGGGCAAGAGCGCACAACCTCACACTATGAGACCGCCAGTATCCTTCTGTATAGCTTTTTCCCAGTTACTCCATCTAATCTATCTATGTTTTCAGCTCTTCGACTGTTCTACATAAGGTATGATCTGTAGGTGTAGTTTACCACAGACTGATGTGCTTCAGCCCCGTACGGGGCAGATCTCCTTCTGGGCTGTGTGTTGTGTGTTAAATGGTGTCTCACGGTTAGGCGTGATTCTCTTCATTCTCGCTGTGCTTGACACCGTGAGGCGGGATCCTGAGTCTGGCTCCTGTGTACTTGTGTTGAAGTCAGCACTTCCCTTACAGGGTTGAAATGCTTTCTCTAACCATCCTCTCTTCTTTCCACTTGCTCCAGCAATCCTAGAAGATTATATACTTGCATCAGCGCGATCTGGTTTAGTAGCTGCCCTTTTGCGTATGTGTCTTTAAGACAGACAGTGAGAAATAGACAAAAGGAAGTCTTCTTCGCTCCACTGCCTGGCCCAAAGAGTGTGGAAAGGCTGTTTTCTGGTTGGTTGCATAGTGAGTTTGGTTGCCTGAATAATCACGCCAATGAAGAAGCATTCAAGTTTGTATTTGTATCATCTAAACCAAAAACATTCTTCTGAGAAGTACTGAGTTAAAGTTCACCCGAGGTGACCCATGTCTTTATGCAGTTGGTCCAAGACTTCTGACTTATTTCAGATAATTGTCAGGTTTATAGACCTGACTGTGTCTTTTGTATGTGTTGGGCTGAGGAGTTAAGCAAATGGAAATTTGCCTTGATGAGGCCTGGCCGCCTGTAATGCCCTGGGTCATGACTGACATTTCAACAGTTGTATTTCTAATTACTAATTTACACGAATACTAATGGTTCTGAGGATCTTTACAGTCTATGTATGTAGTATTGTGAAAGTGTGCCTCAGGTTTCCTCTCTACTAACTGCTTTTCTGCACTATTTTGTGCCATTTTATGGTGTACAATTTTAACATTTGATAAAAAAAAAAAATAATAAAATAAAAAAAATACGATAACATTATGACATGTTTACATATCAATGGCTATTCAGGGCTATTATTTTGCAAACTTTTGAAATTGAGTTTCAAAGTGCAAATTTCTTTTTTTTTTGTCCCATGAAAACTACAAAAAAGGCTAATTTGTGAACATATGCATATTATGTGTTTAGTCTACAGGTATGTGCGCAGATGTGTACTGTAGTGTTTCTTTACAACGTGACATCGCCAACTACTGACCTGGCATGCAAAATACAGCATTTTTAGTTGTTTTCGCAGATCTGTGAAGAGTCATCATTTTGACAACGTTGTTCTCTGTGCATGCAACTTTTCAGTTTTTATTACATTGTTTGCGTTTACCTTAAATTGCAGCTAAATTACAGTTCAGAGAAAATTGTAGGATATGCCACTTATAGTTCACTTAAATATTAAACTTGTCATCATTTACTCAACTTACTGTCATTGCAATTTTTTTTTCATGTTTCAGCTGTTTTTGTCCATACAGTGAAAGTCAGTGGTGTCTCCATTTACTTTAACTTTATAGAAAGTGGGAGATCCCAAATATCTTATTTTGCATGTAACAGAAGAAGGTCGGTCGTTTAGGATTGGAATAACATGAAGGTCAGTAAATTATGACAATATTTTAATTTTGGGGTGAACTATACTTTTAAGTTATTTTTGTCCTTATTCTTTTAAAAGTCTCATTGCATCGCTGTCTGTCTGCTTTGGTCTCTTAGCCTGTTGTCTTTTTTTCCCCAGCATGCTTTATTTATGGAGACTTTTCATTGCTGGCATGATGCCCGAGCAAATTGTCACTTTAGCAGCACTGATGTGTCTGTGTTGCTCTGTCTCCTGTCTCGACTCCATGTCACTCAAACGCTCTGCCAGCACTGCTGCACGAAACCTTTTAGGAGCCATTTACTTGGAAATAACAAAACACAGCCTGTCAGGCAAGAGTCTGAACATTGTGTCTTTCACGAAACTCTGGTAGTAACCCTGGAAAATCATGCATCAATGTAAACTTAACAAATTGAAACCACTGATTGCAAATGAGACAGAAATGAACAAATGAATTGTGGCAATTTTGCTGCAGTTTGCTGCAGGCGGAGAGCTTGAGATTGTGTGTATGAATTCAAATTTCATATTAAGTGCATCCCGGATCGTGGCTGAGATTTCTGCCCATTGATAAACACAGACACAAATGTGGTGCAATTCAATACAATGCAATTAGCTAGCTGAAGGAAGTGAGTGTGTGTTATTGAATTTTGTTGCTTGGTAAAACTTCTGAGAGTATAAATATTAGTTTCCAACTTTAGAACGCAGAGCAAGAGACGTCTAGGACAAAATCACATGTGTTTTGATGCATGCTGCCTCACTTTCTACAGTAAGAAGAGTCTTAATAGAGTAATTCAGCCAGAAATTAAATTTCTCTTGTTATCTTTTCACCCTGATGTTGTTCCAAGGCCTGTATGGTTTTCATTCTTCTATGGAATATAAAAGAAGAAAATCAGAAGAACTGTTCAGTGTTATTTGGGTATCATTGAGATACTATCATAGTTTTTATTAAAATTTTGAATGTTTTATTTGTATATTTTCTGTTTTCATTTTAATTTTAGTTAAATTTTAATTAAGTTAGTAATGTTGTTGTATATATATATATATATATATAATTTTATTTTTTCTTCAAATAATTATATGCAGGGAATCAGTTGTGTGACTTTTGTTGTTGTTGTCCCAAATACATAGTAATAAAAGATTATAAAAAATGACTTACAGAAGAAAGAAAGTCATAAATGTTTGGAACAACATGAGTGTGAGTAAATGGGTGAGCTGTTTTTTTTTTTAATATTCAGCTCTTTTCATTGAATGCTCTTCAAAATCTGTTTCTTCATGCCTGCCACACATAGCATTAAGGCCATCAAGAATGATATCCCTCTTCACCCCACTTGAGCACACACACACACACTCATGCATAAACAAAGTCAGCAAGCATTTCCTAATTACGGCTAAACAACTGTATTCCAGGCTTGTCAGACTCGCTAGTGGACCAGTGTGGGAAAGACTGTGTGTGTGTGTGTGTGTTTCTGTGTGTACATATATTGATGCATCTCTGGGTTTTGCCATCAGCATGCCGGGTGAAGGTTAACCAGACTTGACATTAATGGTTGCCATAATGAAAAGCTCAAGCTCTAATTAAGCTCCTCACTGAAGGAAGACGGGCACGAGTCATTCGCATTCCCCAGGAGCACTCCATTTCTTCCTCTCGAGCTCTCTTTCTATCTCGTTTTCTCATCTTTCTTAGACATATAGCCTGATGTACGCATGTCTTTCTCCTAATGGCTAAAGTGAGTGTGCTGTGTTGAGTTTGTCTGTGCTAACACACACTTCAGAAACAAGCCTTTGATAGCGTAAACGTCACTGTCAGCTCATTCTCCTCAGGCATCAAACCCGCGCTGAACCTTCCCTTTGCCAGTTCCCTTCTTTGTTCTACAAAGACCAGCCTGTCGGGTTTTTAATGGACTCCAAAGAGAAATCTGTGTTCTTAAAGATGTCATTAGGCAGTAATTGAGATCTGAGTGGCATTAACAGCATTAGGGAGGTAGGAGTTTCAGAATAAAGGCTGACAATCACTCCCAGGATGGAGCATCTCTATGGTCTCTATTTCCAAAGAGTCCATTAGGAGATTATTAAAAATGGTGATGTACTGTCTCTTCATATCAAGATATATATTTACATACAAACATTGGACATACACTGCAAAAATAATTGTCTTAATTATATATAAATATATATATATATATATATATATATATATATATATATATATATATATATATATATAGTAAAAGTGCTGGAACTGCCGTCACTGTTGCGATGGTTCCTGCAGCGCTGAGGCAGAGCTGCCCTGTGCCATGCTGTGCGTCGTCAGCCAAACAGCCAGCATGACATTAGCAGACAGTAGGAGGGTATACTTCACTCACACACACACACACACATGCATGGTTTTATTAATTCATTTATTTTACGTTTATTTATTACATTTATTTTTAAAATAAAGAAAAAAGTGTGCTATAGGGCAAAGAAAACAAACTAATTTAATAGCTATCTCTGAAAATCCTGTTGCAATTACAACAGGTGCTGTTCTTATTTATGATTTGCTCTGATCCATATTCAGACATTAAGCTGCATGAATGAGCATGTGCCTACAAATAGTAATTAATATAATACACCCAAACAGTCCCCGTATAAGGACTTTCCACACATCCTCCCCTGTGCATCTATATACTATATGCAACTCTCTGAAAACATATTGTAATGCACCAATATGAGTATAGCCATTTTTCTTCTGAAACACAATAAAAACCTTTTATAGGCCTAGATCTACACATAACCAGATGCATTTTTATGCAGAACCTATTTTGTACTTTCATAAGACCTATAATACAGCCACTTAGTCAGTTTATAAAAAAAAGTTGCAGAAATACATGCATAGTGACCAAATGAGATACAATAAGAGGAAAGCATGACAGTGAAAATGCTGCTTATCTTAAAAATAAAATGCTAGTTATCGCAGACCCAGCAAAGCCACTCTTCGGGCTTCAAAATCTATGCCAGCTGTATTAGAATATTCTGTATACCTTTTCCCTCAGCATGCTGAAGATATCTTTTAGAAGCTGAAAAACAACGGTTCATGCTTTTGTAGCTAATCATTTGTTTCCATAAGCCCAGCATGTGATGAGCAGGATTTCTCACCTGATTAGCTCACATTTCACAATCTCTAAACATGTAAATGAAGATTTTCACCCTAGTGAAAAACCTTTTATAGGCCTAGATCTACACATAACCAGATGCATTTTTATGCAGAACCTATTTTGTACTTTCATAAGACCTATAATACAGCCACTTAGTCAGTTTATAAAAAAAAGTTGCAGAAATACATGCATAGTGACCAAATGAGATACAATAAGAGGAAAGCATGACAGTGAAAATGCTGCTTATCTTAAAAATAAAATGCTAGTTATCGCAGACCCAGCAAAGCCACTCTTCGGGCTTCAAAATCTATGCCAGCTGTATTAGAATATTCTGTATACCTTTTCCCTCAGCATGCTGAAGATATCTTTTAGAAGCTGAAAAACAACGGTTCATGCTTTTGTAGCTAATCATTTGTTTCCATAAGCCCAGCATGTGATGAGCAGGATTTCTCACCTGATTAGCTCACATTTCAGTCTCTAAACATGTAAATGAAGATTTTCACCCTAGTGATTGTAAATCCTTTAAAGAGCGATATACCTTTTCCCTCAGCATGCTGAAGATATCTTTTAGAAGCTGAAAAACAACGGTTCATGCTTTTGTAGCTAATCATTTGTTTCCATAAGCCCAGCATGTGATGAGCAGGATTTCTCACCTGATTAGCTCACATTTCACAATCTCTAAACATGTAAATGAAGATTTTCACCCTAGTGATTGTAAATCCTTTAAAGAGCGACAATGGGTGGAGAAGAAATGTCTGTGTCCTGTCTTTTTTATAACTTAATTGGCATTTCAACAACCTTCAGCTTTCTTTTAAAATATCATGTGTGAGAATTGGATTACAAATTATCGCTGCATAATGGATTTAATTTCTTTTTTTTGCTTTGCACTCTCACTATCCATTGAGTTCACTATCTGACTCTCACTGCTTTGTTTCCTTTCAAACCTATTTATACAGATCTGGAAATGTTGGAACCTGAGATGTGATGCTTTCATTGGAGGTCACAGTTCTGTTCGGTTTGACCATTCAGTACATTGAAACTCAAACCTAGCAAACAAACAACATCAACCAACAAAACGATCTCTCTTATTGACGAATGCATGGTATTCTATGACATCTCATAACGCATTGATGCATCAGCCATGAAGGTATAATGGGAAAACGGAATTGTGTTAAATTACATTTCAGAGTGGAAAAGGTGACAGAGTTAGAGCAAAAGAAAATAGAAAGAATATGCATCCAACATGCGACCAGATGAACAGTCACATCGTATTGGTGTTGCATGTGACACCTCCAGCCAAAATGGATGCTCCACTGAGTCTCGTTTATATTGTCTGCGTTCCTCACAAGCGTGCATGCTGGGGTATGATGCCCTTTGCACTCTGTGTCAAACAGCCATCAGCAATAGCATGTGTCACTCCACTAACCTTCAGACAAATGAATCTACCACACACTCGCCTTCCCATCAGCCTCTGCGGGGCCACGTCTGTGCACGCTGACAAGGGATGGCACAACATCCCACCCACAGGCGAATGTATCTGCTCTAAACGTACTCCATGTATGACTCGTGGAAAAGGTGACAGAGTTAGAGCAAAAGAAAATAGAAAGAATATGCATCCAACATGCAACCAGATGAACAGTCACATCGTATTGGTGTTGCATGTGACACCTCCAGCCAAAATGGATGCTCCACTGAGTCTCGTTTATATTGTCTGTGTTCCTCACAAGCGTGCATGCTGGGGTATGATGCCCTTTGCACTCTGTGTCAAACAGCCATCAGCAATAGCATGTGTCACTCCACTAACCTTCAGACAAATTAATCTACCACACACTCGCCTTCCCATCAGCCTCTGCGGGGCCACGTCTGTGCACGCTGACAAGGGATGGCACAACATCCCACCCACAGGCGAATGTATCTGCTCTAAACGTACTCCATGTATGACTGATTGAGTTAGGAGTGCAGCATTCTGCCACGGCTCTGAACAACCATAGGGTGCTTCCTCTAACTCCCAATCTGGTCTGACCATGTTAATGTGATTCTATCGAGGCCCACGCTGTTTTCAGCTGTTGGTGTGCTCCCACTCACGATAGCGGCTTCTCCGCAAGATCTCACTTTTTCTTCCTTTCTCCCTCTGTGAGGATTCAATGCTCTGTGGTTCTGCACAAACAAACAAGGCCTGATGCACAGGGAACAGGATGTGAGATCCTCATTTCCACACTCTTTACACAGCGGGCTATAGCCTCCAACTCAATAGCCTGGAAAAGAGAGAGGTTTAAATCACTGCCGTTTCTTCGAGACACTGCTGGGATAGAGATGTTTGCATTTTTGGAAATATAAATGTGTTTGTGGGTAAAGTGCGAATGAGATTGTTTTGCGTCTGTGGCAAGATCATTTTCAACTTTTGCATGTTGGATCAGGCAACTTTAAATGGGAATTTAAACTAACTACAATTTGTCTTCTCTTTTTTTCTTTTCTTTCATGCTTATCCGATGGTCATCTTCTGAACTCAGTAGGTGAGTAAATATTCATTTCTAAACATTTAACCCTTGTGCTATGCTGAAAATCCTTTTTCCTAATTTGTTGTTCCTGGTCAAAAATGGCCGGCCTTTTAAAAATTGCCCCGTTTCACTCCAATTAATCATTCCTCATCTGTAATTAAAATCTTTAGAAGATGTGGCCACTCCAAGAACTTTTGCGGTCTTATCGACAAAGAGCTAGTGCCGAGAATAGAGGCCGCAACTATCTGTTTTCTTCACAGAGCATCTCTTATGGGCATATAAAACAAAACATTTTGTCCATGAAAGGTTGCATAATATAATATAAAACACAAGCTTTTCTTAATCATTTTGAGATTCAGAGAACCATGAATCCATTGTTATTAGCATGTTTCAAGGTGAAACAAATGTATAAATGTAATGTCCACAGCGACACTGAAGGTGTATGGTATTTGAATGATCATGACAAATGTGTTAAAACAGCCTTTCTCGCCGAAAAAAAAACTTAGGGTGGTTTTCAGGTCTTATATGGTTTAAGTTGGTCTCCCAGCCTGCACGAGCAGAGAAGTGCCAAAACCTTCATGCGGATAGTTTCACATTGACACAGTGACCTGTAATATTTTGTTTCCACTTTAACATGAACACACAGCCATTAAATCCCTTGTTACTGGGAGTGACGTGAAAATATTTGAGTGTGAGAACAGAATAAAAAATTGTCTCATATGTACACAAAGACTCTCTTTTTCAGTCTCTGACTCTACTGACTATCTCTCTCTCCCTATCTTCTCTAAAAGACATAAAAACACATACCCTTCACAGGGCCAAGGTGGCGTTTACAATGAGTTGCAGAGGGTAGACAGCTTAATTTTACACTTCTGTCCCTGTGCGGCAGGCTCTTGTTGGCTCAGGGTAAGCTGTGTTAATTGGAGGCTGAGCGCTGTGGTTATGGCACCTCCTGTCAAACTGGCAAGGGCTGGTTGGGTCACTAGCAAAGGTGGGGACAGGTCGGCTGAAGTTGTGACATTTTAATTACCAGAGAAAAGCTAGTCCAATGGTGTCAGGTGTGAGAGAGAGAGAATCGGGTAGGAGTACATTTCTCAAGACCAATTTTTTTTGTTTCTGTATTTTCAAACACTGGACATAAAATCACATTTAAAAAGGCATTTTGAAAAGTCTGAGCTGTATTTACAGCCCCAGAAAGGATTGTGATACGATTCTACAGCGTCAACCCAAAGGTCACGCTGGCATATGGAGTTTCAACAGTGAAAAGTTTTTAATTATTTTCAGCAAACTGTAAAATCAGCTAACCATTTCAGAGCTGTTGGAGCCATGCCTTTATAGGTTACCTTATGTACTTCTTAAATGCTAAGTTGTGGTGCTCATGTGTAAAGCAGTCTCGCCTGCAACCTTTTGTCAATGCCATTCCCCCATTTTCCACAATCATTTTCTGTTGCTCTCTACAGTACATTCCAAAACATCACACACAGAGGCAAAATCCCATCATAACTAAAAACCTCCCTCAAAGAAATAGTCCAGGTTCTAAACAAGTTAAACTGATTTGAGAACATTTGTGGCTTACTGTCGATTACCAAAAAAAATAAAAAAATAAATAAATAAAATAAATAATTAAATATAATAAAATAATAATAATAAATAAATAAATCAGCCCACTTCAAAATTGTATTTATTATTATATATATTTTTTTATTTTTTTTTATTGAACAGTAAGGAGGGAAAAAATGAGAGGAAGGGACAAGTGCAATATTTGTGGTAATCCTAACTCAGATTAAACCCTGCATATTACTTTAACCTCTACACACCATTCACATGCATTTTGTTAAAAACAGTCAACAAGAGACCGTTCACAACCCAAATTGTAGTAAATCAGAATATTTAACAGGATAAAATGTACAGCAGAAAAAAAAATATATATATTTTATCTGTCAGGAAGTGTTTGAATTGTAAAACTGGCTTTTATACCTGAATGGAGCAATGCAGTTCTTATATTTTAATTCCTGTTGAATATCATGCATCAATAAATCATGCACAATAAGACCCGTAACATGCATTAGTAAAGCTAAAAGGGTCAAATTTGATTTCTTGTTGACTTTAAAATTTGCATGTTAAAATTAAGGTCAGAGATGTTACATTTACTCACACGTTTAACCTCACTTGCTGTAGTGAGGTTAAACAAACCCTGCAGGCAAATCTGGAGGTATGTAACTCAGTGGAGTAACCAGAGTTTCCTGTCCCGTTCTCTTAAATCATTGTGACAATGTGGTCACAGGTATAGTCCTTCCCTCCTCAGGTTAACTCTCTTTCACACCCAGGCTATATATATTTTATCTGTCAGGAAGTGTTTGAATTGTAAAACTGGCTTTTATACCTGAATGGAGCAATGCAGTTCTTATATTTTAATTCCTGTTGAATATCATGCATCAATAAATCATGCACAATAAGACCCGGAACATGCATTAGTAAAGCTAAAAGGGTCAAATTTGATTTCTTGTTGACTTTAAAATTTGCATGTTAAAATTAAGGTCAGAGATGTTACATTTACTCACACGTTTAACCTCACTTGCTGTAGTGAGGTTAAACAAACCCTGCAGGCAAATCTGGAGGTATGTAACTCAGTGGAGTAACCAGAGTTTCCTGTCCCGTTCTCTTAAATCATTGTGACAATGTGGTCACAGGTATAGTCCTTCCCTCCTCAGGTTAACTCTCTTTCACACCCAGGCCTGGCTCAGTCTGGTCAACTGTCAGGAGAACTGTAGACATGGTGCCGAGGGACTGAGGGGGCTGAGACGGTGTCAGCACGGCTGCAGGGATGTGCCGTTAAAAAGGTCACTCCGTCAGAACAGTCCCCGTGTCCTAATGCGACTCCCACTGACCTTTATAAAATAACGTTAGCCTGAATGCAAAACATTAATACGAAAGGGAATATCACCACCCACCTCAGTCTACTCTCATGGGGACGAGTCGCGCCAAGAAGGCATTGTGTGGATTAAACTCCACGATAATAGAGATTCCAGAATATAGATAAAAGTACACAAACCGAGCCAAAACCACAGCACTTGGAAGAAGTTTCAATACTCATGTAATGTGGTTTGAACCCAAGCCTTCGCTGTTATAATAAAGTACGAGAGCCCTCCAGAGAGGAAATCTGATGGTGTATTGTTTCATCTGTTTTCCACAAAGCAACTCACCTAATTTCGCTTCTTGGCATCCCGGTATTCCCAACACGCTCTTATTAAAGCCCTGCCATTCTGCAAACATGGCTTCCCAGTCTAATGGCAGCTCCCCACGCTTCCCCCGCACTCTTCAAATCAGCGTCGATGCCGTGGGGGTCACGGGCAGGGACTGCTGGTAATGAGATTGGAGCAGCGGAGCCGTTCTTTGTTGCGCAGGTTTCTCGCTGTTGTTCAGACTTTAATTATCGCTAGTTGCGGCTGAGGGAGACGGGTGCTGAGCCCTTGTGGCCTGCAGAGGTATGCGGAAAGGCTTCCTTCTTTCTGAGCGAAGTAGAACCTGATTCCACACAACCCAGAATTCACTTGTAAATATAAAAGGGTTAGTTCACCCAAAAATTAAAATTCTGTAATTAATTACTCACCCTCGTGTTGTTCGAAACCCGTAAGACCTTCGTTCATCTTCAGAACACAATTTAAGATATTTGAAATGAATTTATGAAATCTGAGGGCTCTCTGACCCTTCCATAGACAGCAAGGTAACTACCATGTTCAAGGTCCAGAAAAGTACCAAGATGATCGACAAAGTAGTCCGTGTGACATCAGTGGTTCAACTGTAAAGTTATGAAGCTACGAGAATACCTTTTTTTGCGCAAAGAAAACAAAAATAACCACTTTATTCCACATTTTCGTCTCCACTGCTTCACTTGTGGAGGCGCGTTCAGGAAAGTATCATGACACAAGCGTGTGGCGACGCCGGCGCCGGCCCCGATCTGGCGTGATGAGGTCATTACGCCGGATCTGGGTCAGCGCCGCCACACTTCATAGCTTCATAACTTTACAGTTGAACAGAAGATGAACGAAGGTCTTACAGGTTTCTAACAACACGAGAGTAATTAATGACATAATTTTCATTTTTGGGTGAACTAACCATTAAAGGTTATTCATTGGCATCTATGGTTCTGTTAAGAACCTTTAACATCCATGGAACCTTTCCATTAGACAAAAAGTTATTCATAGTGGAAAATGGTTCTTTAGATTATTAAAAAATGTTCTTCACACTAAGGAAAAAAAACTTGTTTTTTAACCTTTATTTTTAACCCTTAAACACATACCTCAGGCATTTAATGACCCAGGACATTATCCACTACCCTCTCTCTTGTTCAATTTTTTTTTCCTTTTTTTTCTATGTTCAGTATTTTGAACTCCACCTTCTTCCTTTATTTTAATTTTCTTTTCTTTTCTTTTTTTTGTAAGCAATGTATAGGGTCACTAGCGACCTGAGGTATGTAATGGTTTAAGTATATATTGTGCAACAATGTTGAATATCTGATGCCTCAGTAAGTGTAAATCACCTTTATTTCTCAAGGTGGCGAGATCTAATAAACAATGAGTGCTTTTACATGCACCCTCATAATGTGATCAGAACGGGATTTTGGCAATATTGCGATTAAACTTTACCTCATGTAAACGGAATACTAAGATCAAAATAATGCGATTAAGCTCATAATCGTAGTAACCGTAATCGCATTAATCTGTGTGGTGTACGCATATTGTAATCGCAATAAACAGGCATCTTAATCTTATTATTACAGCTCTGGCCAAAGTGTGCATGTGCTCAGACACACACAAATGTCATGTAAGCTATTTTTCACACAATTTTATGAATGAACTCCGTGACATTATTCTGAAGCAGTCCTGGTTCTACGGGGGGTGCTATAGGGTGTTAAGCACCCTTAAATGAAAGCAAAAGCACTTTCAGTTGAGGCTGCAAAAGTAGGACATTGGTAAACAGATTTGGCAAACGGTCCAATACGTATCTGTGTTTGCACTCAGGAGAGCTTCCAAGGTTTCCATTTACAATATGTTTTTGCTACAATGAGCATTGTAGCCAATCACCGACATATCTGTTGATTTCTTAAACACAATGGCCAATCAGAGGCATTTAAGTTTAAGTGTCCACTCAAAGCTCAAAAAAACTGAGTTTTGTTCAGTGCTGAGTTACGCAAGCTCTCCAATTCTCTCATTATAGCAACAAAAGTGTAGAGATTACATAAATAATAGATTAATTGATTTTAATGGAACTTTGTGAGATTGCGATGTTGCGATGTTC
>NW_015506450.1:162779-190123 GCF_001515645.1 Sinocyclocheilus grahami | reverse complement strand
GTTGATGTAAGTACATAGTAGTTAAGGCCACTTAATATAAAGTGGTACCAAAGTTTCAGATCCTTATTATATGTGATGATGATGATGGTGAAGCAGTTGCTCAAAATGTCCTTGCAAGTTCCAACAGATAACAAATTATGCTTTATTTTATTACTTTGTAATTGTTATTAAAATAGCAGGACTGTTTTATACTATTGGGGCAGTTTAGAGATCCATTCATGTTACATTCCGGGTTGCTAAAGACCCACATAGGTAATAACTATTGGCGAAACATTAATGCATTCAAGTGTTAAAAGACCTTTGGTCAGCTAACATTGGGCCGTCATTGAGCATCTGTCAGCTTAGCTTTTGCGGTGTGTTTCGCACCGTCGGCTCTAGTCGGGGGCTTTTTGGCTGATTGAGCAAGTTGAATTGGGGCCTATGCCGTCGGTCAGAGAGAGAACTCTGATTGGCTGTTCAGTTTGAATGAGTCAGCGCATGAGAATAAAACCAATAGTGATGAAAGCGAGCAAAGAAGCCAAGACGGCACAGACAAAAGGCTGCTCTAATATTACATCGTCTTTCCTGAGCATTCCGATACACAAATATTTCCATAATGACATGATTATTCTGGAATGAAGAAAGTGATCAGAATTATTCATATTCAAAATGGTAAGCAAGAATTGCATTCTTTACAGATTGTATATGTAAAGTCTTAGCTTTGGTTTCCCTTTTTGAATGACAAATATAGACTATTGATGCCTGCTGATATAGACAGTTATTTCCTGCAGGTGCAGAACATACTTGCTAGTTGGCCATTGGCTGTAGTTGTCACAATGTCTTCAAGCACAACAAGCGATGCAAGACGACAACACAGTCGGCTTTCGTCGCCGCTAGTTCTTTGAAGTCAGTTCGGTGTGTCATGGCCTTAAGATTGTACTACCTCACTACGGTTCTTCAGAGTCTTCATTTGTTTAAACCAAGAGCGGTGGCGAGGTCAACCATTCCAGTTTGTGCACATGTGTGAAGTTCTGCTATTGAGAATGACTGTTAATAAGAGGATTCCTATGGACAGTGGAGGTTAATAGCACAGCAGAGCGCCATGAGGCAAAGACAGTAGACGGTGTTCAAAGCACAACTATATTTTGAAGCGGAACTATAGCCGCTAGCGTCGCTTGTGGCAACAAAAAGTTCAAAAGCCTGAAAGAAAATGGGTCGGGGGGAAAAAAAGTCCAAAAGAGACAAGTTTCCTGAAGCTTAGACCTACAGTGCAATGGACATCATGGAGCTCTGCTGCTCCCCATCTAGCAGAGCAGAGTAAAGATTGAAGGAAGACGAGACTTTTTAAAATCATCCGGGTCCTCCCAATCAAAACACAGTGTATTTTTCGTCTTTTCTTTCTTACTTTACATTCATTCACTCACATTGTTTTGTTTGTAGTTCCTTCATGTAAGTGTTTCACGCTGTTTTTAAGAGGAGTGAAAAGTATTCACGTGGACACATTTTGACAAGTTTCCTGTTTCCTACTGTGGAATAATAAGGTTGATTTATTCATTTTCACACTTCTCCACTGAGTATGTATAAAATACCATTTTAATGGCACATTTGAAGCTTACAAAACAGTGGTATGGTCAATAGTACAAATAACAGGAGTAGGTAAAAGCAGTTTCTTTTAAGTTACCTAGTTTTTTATATATATTACATCAGTAAGTAAATTAGGGTGACCAGACATCTCCATTGTCTGGGGACAGTCCCAATCATTTATTTTTTTTAATTGCAAGTATTTAACTGCATTGGATTACAATTCATTGTCGAAGCGATCACTGTTCAGATGTTCATGCAGATGTAGTTAATTGGTATGAAACCATGGCTCACCATAGAACTACATTTACCTGGCTAAAATGCACAAAACCTGAATTGTCTCCATGTATTACTTCACATATAATGACTTAAGAATTGTCCATGGATTATATTTATCGCTAAACTAGAGATGATTTCATTTCAGAAGTCTGGTCACCATAATTTAATGTCTGTATTTCTTTTTTACATTGACAGCCAATATTGCTTACATTCTGCATGAAGCTTTTACACTCACTTGGTAAATTTCAAAGTTTAAACTCTAAAACTGCAGTGTTTACAATACTGCACAGCTGTGCACTGTTTAAAGTGTTTGGTAATGCACTGTAAAGGATATAAAATATGAATAGCTGCATTTTCAGCCCGATCGTTCTCTCGCCATCTCTCTTCTATCTAATTTCTCATGTGCTTTTATACTGACATCTATTTATCTGAAGGCAGATGTGATTTTATGTTCTTTACGAGGCACAAAAAAATGTGTCACTTTGAAATGCAAATGTGCGTTTGATCAAGTGGCATTTGGGAAACTTGTGTAATGATACGTTGCTGTTAACTTGGCGATTGTGGCAGTTTGAATCAAGGCAATTTTACTGTGAGCCTGCTTGGTTTTTACAATGGGTTGCTGGTAATTATTTTAGACAATCGATCCAGAGTTTTTTTTTTTTTTTTAGAGAACTAATAATTTCATTTGCACTTCCTTTTGAGCGGGTACACTTGATAAATGAGACAGAAAGTGCATACCGAATCAAACACAATCTGGATTGGAGCATGAATCCAGATTCAAGTGCATATAGATAAGTGATAACATAGTTATATATTGAATATGTATTCATGACATACACAGGGGATAATATGGCCCAACCCTTGCACTGCCCTTCATGAACATCCACACCACTCTATTTGCATTCACTTTTCAGTATTGTGACCCATCACCTCTTCATATGCCTTTAGAAAGCGCAGAGTAAAAGTAACGACCTCCTCAGTCACATAAGAAGGATTCACATCACATCTGTCTTAACAGACACCTCGCCCTGGAAGTGTGCCGTAACACTTTTTTGCCTTTAGTACAGCAATTTCATGTTCTCGATCACCCACACCTCTCTGACAGAGTCTCGTCTGTTCTGTGGCTCAGTAATAACATCATGCTCTATGGTAGGGTGCCACTGACGGCCCCACTCTTGCGAGAGTGAGTCATCCTTGTAGCTGGGCTTTTTTAGGAAGTGTTGTGTAGAAGGGTCCATGTTCGGGGCAGCGCTTCATTAAACTCACAAGATACTGCATCAGCACATGTTGGAAGTGGGACTCTTTATCACCGTCTGCTAATGGCCGTCTCTGCCAGACCCCTTAGAGTAGCATGAAAGAGACGACACTGAACTCTGACCCCATCCATTGGATACCTATGATTGCATGAAAGTCTTACCCATTATTCGAGATCGACACAGGCTTTAAGAGGTGAATACAGTCAGGACTGGAAAGCATTTGCATTTCTCAGCTCCTCTGTGTGACTGCTGACATAGCAGACATCAGTAACACGCTGCCATTTTTAATCATGACACCTTGTAATGCACCTCTTTATCCGATGCACCAATAGGGCTTGCCGTCTAAACACGGTTCTTATCTTAATGTTATGCTAAAGCACATTTTCCTTCTGACAACAATGAGACCCTCTGAAGGAGGAAATCCAAGAGCAGTTATTGTCACAAAGCACAAAGGGAGAGCAAGAAATAATTGGACAAAATTACATTTGCATGTACAAGTGTGTGAAGGATTGTTTGGGCAAAAATACAATTGCTTTTTGAAAATATAAATTTTTGTGTGTAGACTCATCGCAAGACCTCCACTAAATTAAAACCTTTTTTTTTTAGCATTAAACCGTTTTAATGCTTTATTTTGATTGTCCATTTGAGACATTCCACAAACTGTAAGGGACTTTGCAACTACCAGTCAATAAAGTATTATTGTCTACTTAATATCTGCTAACACTTTATTTGTATGGTCCCCCAACAGACATGTTGACATGTAGTTGCAAATTAATGAGAGTTCATTGACTTGTAATTACAAAGTTACTTATAGTTAGTAGAATGTGGACTATCAAAATGAAGGGTAACCATGATTTGGATATTCACTAGATTAGTATCTTGTATATAGGTGACGTTAATACGGTCATCTATGCACTACATACCTGGTCGGTGGTGCTGGGTAGTAACTGATTACATGTGATCTGGATTACATAATCAGATTCCAAAGCACCTCTCAATCAATTAGACCATGTATGAAACAAATAATTAAGCAAGTTACTGGACACTGGTGGTGTATAGTTGTGAAACACTATGTTGTCATCATTACTATTAATTCTGGAAGTCTGGACAAAAATGTTTTAAACCTGAAAAACTTTGGATGTGTAATTGATATCATTGTTGTTTTCATTTTTATTAACGTTTGTTCACATAATGCCGGGTTTCCATTTTTGTCAGTCAAACCCCTTAAAATAAAATATTTACTTGAAATATCTCTGAGGAAGTTAATATTTCAGTAATTTAACAACACATTCGTATGTTTACAGTTATCTGATGTCAGTTAATGGTCTCAATAACATTCAGGTATACATAAAATGTTTATATTTTTAGTGTTCAAGTGTTTCATTTACTTTTATTTTATATTTTTATGATTTAATTAATTATTCGCTTTTTATCAACTCACAAACCCACCGTAGTTATTATATTAAGCCCAGTTTATCTATATATGCAAAAAAATAAAAAATAAAATAATATATATATATATATATATATGTGTGTGTGTTTGTTTGTTTTTTTGTTATAGCAAAATGCTATGTTTAATGGTAAGTTTAAAACGAATGTCATAAAAAAGCAGTCTAAAAGTACTCAGAATACATTACCTAAAATGAGTAACCTAGATTACCTTACTAACTACGGATTTCATTATGTAATCTGTAATCAGTAACAGGTTACAATTTGTAAGTAATCTACCCAGCACTGCTGGTCGGTAATCCTGCCCTGATTGTATTATTACTACAGCATTTTCTGTAGCCAGAGCTGTGATTTAACCTGGTGCTGTGGTTGACGCACACGCTCCTCAGAAATCAAGGCTAAGTGGAGGATTCATCAGAGACCGACCGGGACCACACGCATCTTCTTCCCGTCACGTAGGCAAAGACTGATTGGGACAAATCCTTTTCTCCCTCTGGTGTCAGGTCTCATTCACTGATCTGAATGCTTCTGAAAGAGAGACTAATGCTTTGATTAGAGGTCCCTCTCAATGTCACCAGACTGGCAGTTTAAAATGAGACGTGCCCATCACGGCAGAAACAGTGATTTGAAGAGGTATCCTCTAGTGCTGGGAAACGTTGAGAGATTGTTGTAATAGGCGCTTCTCCGCGCACGTATGGCTATTTTTAGTGCAAAACAGAACAGATAAACAGTCGAAAATACAAGTGTGAACAATGCAAGCTCTTTAGACCCAGGTCGGCACACACGGAATCTGCAGTCACCAAACTCTTTGTAATTCATAAAATAAAACAAATAACCTTTATAAAAGGTGCAGCCAGTACTTTTCATGTAATTATGTTATGTTGTGCTGGTGGGAAAGGCATTGGTCTTTGACTTCTATTTTGCCATGCAGAATCATGCAAACTGAGGAGTTTTCATTTTCTGATGACATTATAGAAATGCATTATTTGCCGGCAGTGATGATTAGTGTATTCTGCAAAATAAAGCATTCAATAACAGGAAGGTTAGTGCAATGAAGCAAGTAGCATTCCGTTGGCTGTGTGATTTTAAATGACTGCCTTCATTAGGCGACCGAATGCAAGTTAAAGGGGTAATTCACCACTGGAATGATGGGCTTTTATAAAATTCGGTTGCCGATTCAGTAGAAATGCAGGGGAAAAAGTCAGCGCAATCATGGCATTCCCTTTTTTCCCTTTTTGTTTTGGCATACTACCGACATTGTAACAATATAAATCTAGCTGAAAATCGCCAAATTTATCCTTGAAATAAAATGGCTTTTATTCAACATACTAATATGATGTGATTTATACATGATTTTAAATATTTTATTATTCTCTTGGTTGCGTAAAACCAGATTAGATAGATAGATAGATAGATAAATAGATAGATAGATAGATAGATAGATAGATAGATAGATAGATAGATAGATAGATAGATAGATAGATTTGATTATTTGTCATCTGCCTCTGACAACACAATACTTTTATTATGTTTAAATCCATATGACACATTCCCTCAAAGTCTGCTCAGAAAATGTGGAAGATTATCGTCTGTATATAATGCAGTGTCTACAAAGTCATCGCCAATACAATAGTCATCACTCGGGTCATCACTTTTTTTTCTATAATGAGAAATCTGTGTGCGCCATCAGACTGGAGGTTTTCTTTTCATTTCCCATCTCTTTCTGGAACGAGCCGTCGATTATTCCATCTTACTGTCGTTTGATCAAATGAAGATGCTGGGATTGGAATCCTATTATCTAGTGCTGGGAAACGTTGAGAGATTGTTGTAATAGGCGCTTCTCCGCGCACGTATGGCTATTTTTAGTGCAAAACAGAACAGATAAACAGTCGAAAATACAAGTGTGAACAATGCAAGCTCTTTAGACCCAGGTCGGCACACACGGAATCTGCAGTCACCAAACTCTTTGTAATTCATAAAATAAAACAAATAACCTTTATAAAAGGTGCAGCCAGTACTTTTCATGTAATTATGTTATGTTGTGCTGGTGGGAAAGGCATTGGTCTTTGACTTCTATTTTGCCATGCAGAATCATGCAAACTGAGGAGTTTTCATTTTCTGATGACATTATAGAAATGCATTATTTGCCGGCAGTGATGATTAGTGTATTCTGCAAAATAAAGCATTCAATAACAGGAAGGTTAGTGCAATGAAGCAAGTAGCATTCCGTTGGCTGTGTGATTTTAAATGACTGCCTTCATTAGGCGACCGAATGCAAGTTAAAGGGGTAATTCACCACTGGAATGATGGGCTTTTATAAAATTCGGTTGCCGATTCAGTAGAAATGCAGGGGAAAAAGTCAGCGCAATCATGGCATTCCCTTTTTTCCCTTTTTGTTTTGGCATACTACCGACATTGTAACAATATAAATCTAGCTGAAAATCGCCAAATTTATCCTTGAAATAAAATGGCTTTTATTCAACATACTAATATGATGTGATTTATACATGATTTTAAATATTTTATTATTCTCTTGGTTGCGTAAAACCAGATTAGATAGATAGATAGATAGATAGATAGATAGATAGATAGATAGATAGATAGATAGATAGATAGATAGATAGATAGATAGATAGATAGATAGATTTGATTATTTGTCATCTGCCTCTGACAACACAATACTTTTATTATGTTTAAATCCATATGACACATTCCCTCAAAGTCTGCTCAGAAAATGTGGAAGATTATCGTCTGTATATAATGCAGTGTCTACAAAGTCATCGCCAATACAATAGTCATCACTCGGGTCATCACTTTTTTTTCTATAATGAGAAATCTGTGTGCGCCATCAGACTGGAGGTTTTCTTTTCATTTCCCATCTCTTTCTGGAACGAGCCGTCGATTATTCCATCTTACTGTCGTTTGATCAAATGAAGATGCTGGGATTGGAATCCTATTACTTCCACCGCTGCCCATATTAGTCTTTTTATTTCACTAGGTCGACATTAGAAGCAGAGCATTCGCACGCTTTCAATCCCAGCCAATCAGTCACAGGAGTCAGACGCCACAGATCCAGCCACACCAGAGCTTATTTCCATTCCTCACACAACTCCTAATGGACGCGGTCCTGAGGCACTCCGTAGCACCGTACAGACGGATTGACTCGAGTCTTCTCCGGTAAGCTTTGTTCCTATGAAGAGGTATCTCAAAGAGTGAAATTTATTTTGATTTGTAATGTTTCATGGACTTTTTCAAGGCCATCTTTAGCAGTTTCTCGCTCTCTTCATCTCTCCTCTACTCTTTTCCGTGTTTTTTTTTCTTCTTCTTTTTTCTCTAGATGTCTGCCTTGGGCTTTCTTTTAGTGTCTTTTTAGTTCTCTCTGAGAGAATTGCTCTGATATCAAAGTGGCTAAGCCTCCATCTCACCCTCAGGTTTTTCCTCTCCACCCCGCTGAAGAGTTGTCCTCACTGCTGTGCAGAAACAACTCAAATGCTGGAAGACAAGTGCATGGGTTTCAAACAAACAAAAGCAAAAGTAAATATGCACACACTGCCTGCTTTGTTGCTGCACCAGATTCACTAAAGGAATTATTCAGTTTCTTTGCCATGACACTTGATGACCCTCAAACTGACCTTGACTTAAGTCTCTTAACCCTCTGGTGTTGTTCGGTCATCTTTTTTTACATCATTGGAATGGTATGAAACTTGGTAAAGGTTTTAGCACTTGATATGTGGAGGTATATATATATATATATATATATATATATATATATATATATATATATATATACACAGTATATAATCAATATTAATTAGATTTTTTACATGACAAGGAAAGTTTAGTTCAGGTTGTAAAATGTCATGTGGTGCAACTTCCTAAAATCACTGAATGTATGAATGAATAATTCATGATCTTTGCAAAAAGTAATCTAAAAAACAAGGATTCCAAAATATTTGAAACCAAAATGATTGCAAAGAGCCCATTTCGAAGAACTTGGCACGTGTTTTAAACAGTTTTTTTAAAGGGTTTTTGTTTGTTTGTTTTTTTCTCTGTGAATAAGAAATACATTTCTCTTTCTTGTTGAATAAGAAACGCATGAAATCACCCCAGATAACTCATATCACGTACACAACTGGTTATATAGAAAAAAAGATGTAATGGCACCTTTTCATATAACTCTATCCTGAGACAGACTAAACAGTGATGCACGATATTAATTTGTGGACAAGGATTCATTGTGAGAATTCCACCTCACATCAGTGACAAGACAACATATTTGCTGTCTTCATCTCACTGTCTGTTGACACCACCAATTGTTTTTTTTTGAGAATTTCCCACTATTATTTCCCCTCTTTTTCTTTCATCTTCGCCACTGAGAGATGGATTGTCATCTTCCGGCATTCTAAATATATATGAGCAACCAAAGCAGGCCCACATTCATTCATGCAGCGCTGCTCAGTTATAAATCAAACACACCTGTGGGCCGTACCTTCTTTCCCCAGCAGATGTTTTGGGAGTTTGAATATCCGGTTGCTCTACCACAGACACTTTTTGATAACAATGTTTTAAACATATTCATTTCAAAGATAAAATGGCCTCCCTGGCATAAAAACAAGACGGCATGGTGGACTGCATTAGCACGGCTTTGTTGAGCGGCAACTTAAGAGCCATCATCAACACTTACACTTAATTGCTGACACAATTCATCTTGTCGATGTCCCTGTGCAGCTTTTCTTCTCTACTGTAACAATTAAATGAAGGCAAAAAAAACAACTTCTCTGCTCAGAGTGGCTGGGGATCAGTGAGGCCGAGTTTACACATCATATCTTAATTTATCTTTGTAATGGTGAAGGGGATACTGAAACGACCTCTTTTTTTGATGTTTCACACCTCACTGAAATAACACACCATTGTGACTGATGGAAATATGTGTACCTAGAAGTGCTATTTGTAGAAGTGCCAACTATTTGCATCTTTTTGAATAAGAACTCACACAATTATTGTACTGTAGGTTTTAAAAAAAAATTTGTCTAAACCACAGAAATTAGCCATTCACATTGGTAAATTTGGTCAGTCCAGTTGAGTAGACTCATTTACTTTAAACTGAAAATTCAGCCAAAAAAAAGATACCCACCAAATTAATAGTTTTTCCCTGTGGAATGAAATTAAATAAAATAAATATTGTGGGCCAGTGAAAGCAGTATTTTGGAAAGTGGATGTAGAGGTTTTCTTAGGCATTTGTTTAGGGTGAGTTCACATCAAATATTCACAACAAGACACACTGAAACTTGTAAGTGCTTGCAAAACTAGATGCTTTGCAACATTCTGAAGCTGCTGTCAGAGTTTACCAAATTTGAACTTTGAAATGCAGCAAATTGCATCTTTGCATGAGCTTATGTTTCCCATCTTCCTTAATTACATGCATATAAATGTAAGTAAATGGTACAAAAGTTGTGATTTTTTTAAATACTTTTTTTTATGAACCTAGTTAATAAAATCTAGCACATATTTGGGAAAAACCTACTGCTAAACCACTGCAAAGCAAAATGTTCCGCTGGCCCTGTGTAGAGTCTGTCTGCATTTATTCTATTCAGAGAGTGGCAAAAAAGGAGCAGCAATTTCAGTTGCCATATGGAGGCTGTGCCGCTCGCGTCCGCTGTAAACAGGGTGTAAAACCTGCCATTTTACAGCAATGTGACTAGACGAGAAGATCTATCATTTCCATAGCATTGACTTCTTACTTCAGTGTTTATGGCAGCTTTCTGTATGAAGCACAGCTGTCGCGCTTCCCGTGAAAGCAAATTAACATCTAGCATTCAGACGGCAGCCAATCTGATATCGCTAAACAAACAAAGACCTTTAAGATCCTTAAAATCATGTTTATTATTATTATTATTATTATTATTATTATTATTATTATTATTATTATTATTATTATTATTATTATTATTATTATTATTATTATTATTATTATTATTATTATTATTATTATTATTATTATTATTATTATTATTATTATTATTATTATTATTATTATTATTATTAATAATAATATTACTATTATTATTATTATTATTATTATTTATTTTATTACAATAATGAATAATAATGTTTCTCATTTGTTTACTGGCCCTTGTTTGCCTTGCATTTGTTCAACAATATTGTTTATATTAATATGGCTTTTTTGCCTCCTGTCCAGTGAAATAAAATTATTATTTAGCATCCAATTACATGATGATAATAATAATAATTATTATTATTATTATTAGTATTAAGTATTATTATTATTTTTATTATTGTTGTTGTTATTATTGTTATTGTTGTTGTTATTGTTATTGTAGTTGTTAACATATTTGTTGATGGGAAGTAGTAAGGGACCAAATGTGTCTGTAGTGTTACACAGATTTGAGATCTCTCAAGGTCACTACATTGTTAATAAGACAAATTCATCTGCCATTATGTTTGAATAAATTATCTGGTTACATTTTAACAGATTAAAAATATGTATTTTTCAACCATGTGTTCACTTCCCCTACCACATGAACTACCCTTTAGGGTTTTTATTCCATGCAGCTTTGATCTATCTTTATATTTAATCTTCGTCAAAGCAATGGGAATTCACTGTTCAAAGTTCAATTCTATGAACATCAAAAGTGCTCTTTTATTTTGTTAACTGGGAGTGAATAAAATATCAGCACCAGGGTCATTTGAGAACAGGTTACATTTGAATTTTGAACTCTTTTTTTTTTACATTGCAACATTTTACAGCAAATTGTTTTTTAGTACGTTGAAATCATTCCACTAGCATTCACTGTATTTGTTTTGATACAATGTTTTGATCTGATACAATGAATATTTCACTTGTACAACTGAAACAATGAGCTAAATAATTAATTTTATAAAAGGTCACTTGACATAGTTCTTTATGAGAGAAAAGTATGTATTACAACAAAACGATAGTGACCCACCAGAAACCAAAAATAAAGGCCATCTGCTTTGTTGCCAGAAACACAGAATTCAGAGCGAATCTCCAAAGATTTTCAATCAAGAGTGAACAAACCAGGATTAATAAAAGTGTGGATGCCATATGACACTATGCCATTCTCTGGTTATGAAGCCTAGAAGCAGTCTTTGGAAAGATTTGATGAGATCAGGAGGAAAGACAGACCAAAAAGAAAGAAAGAAAAAAGATTCAATAAAGGCTTATGATAGTTGATGCCACCGCGAATGCCCCCGTGTCTCTTTCCGAATGGCTTATGGGAAAAGCACAACACCCCCAGGCCTCTTCTATCTGCCATTTATAATTTTTAGAGCCTATCATCACATGCAATCCATCTTTGTTTCACCCCGCAGCTGTCCTGTTGTGTCTAATGCCTTGTGCAACTGGGGTATAAATATGCTGGCTTCATTGCTGATGTTTATTCTGACTGCTCTGTGTGTTTGCAGCAAAGGAGACAAATCTTCATTAGAACGGGAGCCATCGCGCCGTAGCCAGACTGGCCCCATCATGTGTTGGCTTATTTGTTTTTACTCGAGAATGCATGACAGGAAATGAGTTTGTACATTCAGATTTGGGGGAAAGATGAGCACAATCCCCGTCGACACAAACAGAAACAAGCGCATGCACACACACACACACCGAAGCCTCATCTTACATTATCCACTGTCAGCATGCAATGTTTATTTGACTATTAATCTGCGGTAGCCAGCTGAGCCTGAAGGATCTTGTGCGTACATGGTGATAAAGCGTGCCTAGTTATTACGAGGGAGACTTATGCATCCAGAAGTTGAAATTTCATCTCTACGATCCATCTAATGATTCACAGGAGGACAAGTGGCTCATCGGGGCCCTTTCAACCCTCTTATAAAGTAAACCCACCCCACTGTAATTCAAAGGGACAAAATCTGCACGACATTCAAAGCCCGACATGCATTTGGACTATTGAAGCCCATGCTTTCAAAAAGGTTGTTCCACACTTAACAAATTTCGCCATAATGATATCTCCTGGTTTTTACCATCATGTAAAGGCCCCTAATGGGCATCCTTTTCAAAAACGCTTTTGCGCTATCAAATGTAATTTACACGTTCCAGAAACGTCAGCGGATGGATAGAGATGAAAGCAGTCGCCATCTGCTTTTTGATGTCAGCACCATTTGGATTTGTGAGCAGCTCGCTTCCATCATGTTCAGGTGCTGCGCCTCCAGGTGCAATAGGACTTCATTTAAAAAAATTGGAATTTAATTTGAATGAAATTAAAAACATTTTAGTCTTAATCTTGTGTCCTCATCTGATTTCTAGTTTAGACTGCAAGAGTCAAGGCACTAGCTTTTAATGAAGCAAAACTGCAGCTGTAAAATTTAAGTTTAAGATGCTTTTAACGTAATTCTTCATGTATTTGACCGGTAACACTTTATTTTGATAGTCAACTTTAAACATTCTACTACCTAAAAGTAACTTTGCAACTACATGTAAACTAGCAGTCATTAGAGTATAAGTAGACTGTCTGCTTAAAATATCTGCTAACACATATTTTAATGGTGCACAATAGAACTTTAAGTAATTTTTAATGTATGTCAGCTTATTCTACTAACCCCAACCGAGCAGTCTATTAATATTCCAATGACCACTAGTTTGCGTGTAGTTGCAAATTAATGAGAGTTATTTGACATGTTGTAAAGTTACTTATAGTTAGTAGATTGTCTATAGTAGACTATTGAAATGAAGCGTAGCTATCTGACCTCATGAAAATGGCAAGATAGTACATATTGTACTCACAAACATATGTCAGTTCTCATGCACTTGCATCTTGAAATGTCATCTTTCCACATTTTTTGATGCTTTTTATGTAATGCTACCTTTTTTGACCTCATGAAAATGGCAAGAGAATACATGCTGATCTCTTTCTCACATTTTCTACTTGTCCATACGAATGTATGTCTGTTTGCATCTTGAAATGCCATCTTTCCAAACATGCACACAGTAAAAACTCACTTTGCTAATCACAGAATGAGCATTTTAATAGAATCTAGTTTGCGTGTAGTTGCAAATTAATGAGAGTTATTTGACATGTTGTAAAGTTACTTATAGTTAGTAGATTGTCAATAGTAGATTATTGAAATGAAGCGTAACTATCTGACCTCATGAAAATGGCAAGATAGTACATATTGTACTCACAAACATATGTCAGTTCTCATGCACTTGCATCTTGAAATGTCATCTTTCCACATTTTTTGATGCTTTTTATGTAATGCTACCTTTTTTGACCTCATGAAAATGGCAAGAGAATACATGCTGATCTCTTTCTCACACTTTCTACTTGTCCATACGAATGTATGTCTGTTTGCATCTTGAAATGCCATCTTTCCAAACATGCACACAGTAAAAACTCACTTTGCTAATCACAGAATGAGCATTTTAATGGAATCTGATCTGTAGTGGTGGCAGTGACCCAGCTATAAACCCTCACCTTCTCTGAAATGAATGAGCTCTTATAGACCAATTAATTTAGCACTGACCCCAAATTCACAATGAATTATGTATTCATCAATCTGGAATGATCCCTGGCATTTTCAAGGTGTGTATGTGAAGCACTTTTAAGGAGTGTTTTGAGCATATGAGACGGTTAGCGAAGATGACAACTGTGTGTGTCATTGTATGATTCATTTAGGGTAGTTGGATACTAAAACAATTTGCAATATATATATACTGTATATCTTTTTTTTTTCAAGATTCAGAGCTCATAATATTGCATATAGCACTACAGGTTTAGAAATGACACGAGTAAGTAATGATATAATTATTCATTACATAGTGACAAAGTGTGTTAAGCTAAAAATAAAACACTACAAAATACTTTGACTATTAGAGTGTTGTATTTGAAGCCTACTGAAGTCATAATATAGCTTGTATAAAGATCGAACTGAAACTAAACATTACTAACAAAGAACCACTGTGACCGGATCAAGTGAGTTAACTCAAAAGTCCTCAAGAACCAGATCATTAAAAAAACAAACAAAAAAAAACTTCATTTGCGTCTTCTTTTGAGTTCTTTTGAATTTGGTTCAAAAATCAGACCAAACCATTTGTTCAACACACTGATTCATCGATAAATCAGAGTTCAACTCACTGAATTGAAAGAGTAAGTTATACAGGCTTAGAAACAACATGAGTAAGTAATGACAGAATTATTCCTTTCAGCTCAGAAACACAAACAGCCTACATCATTTATCAGTTTTACATGTACAACTGAACTTTGACAGAAAATATAGTGACATGACCATTTCACGAATGTAAAATCAACCGCAAACAGCTCAAACCACAGGGCTATTTTGAAATTTATTTAAAAAAAATATTTAACAATTATTTTTATATATATATATATATATATTATATATATATATCCTGACTGTGAGCAATAATAGCTCAAGCTTTCAAAGCACAGATCTGCTGATTAATTGTTGATCATCTCCACATTTCTGCTGCATTGTCCAATTAGTGATTGCACAGCAGATAATTAAGAGCGTCAATCAGGCCCTGCACCTTGGAGCTGAATACCGTGTGCAGATTAGAGAGGGCCATGAGTGATTGGCGAGAAGCGGCTAAGGCCAGAAGCACAACTCCGTCCCCCACGGGGAAGGACGCGGGCATAAATCTTCCCTGTCAATCACATAAAGCTCTTCCTCGCTAACACATCCAGGTCAAGGTTGGGAGAGTGATTTAAGAGAGATGAATAAAGAAGTGCTGGGTGACAGTAAATAAGAATACATGACAGGATGATGTGCATATGGTTTGAGATTAATGAAAAATAAGGAGGCTCTGGATCTGTAGAGTGTGAGGCGTTAAGTCTATAAGCCACGAATATGACGTTTAGATTGATGAGACATGTTCCTCCGTCTCTGAAACTTGCTTGTGATGTATTGTTTTATTCAAGGAATAAAACACGTTAAAATTTTTCACTGTACACCAAAATAAATAAATAAATAAATAAACCAGGTGGAAACAACATTTTATAATTTTATTGAAAGTTTGAAATTGTTTTTATTTTTATATTTTCTGTTTTCATTTTATCTTTTGTTAAAGTTACATAAATTTTGTTGTGTGGTTTTGTCATTATTATTATCACATATACACACATATATATTTTAGCTGTACTATAATACACTAAATTGGCTCTATCTCTCTCTCCTCTCCACCTGTAGCTGGTGTGTGGTAAGCGCACTGGCGCCGTTGTACTGTGGCTGTCGTCACATCATCCAAGTGAATGCTGCACATTGGTGGTGGTTGAGGAGAGACCCCCTCATATGATTGCAAAGCGCTTTGGGTGTAGAGCAATACACAACAAAGCGCTATATAAATGCATCATTCAATCATATAACATCAAAGTGAAAGATATAACACCAACATGTCAGGAAAAAAAATCAATCAATAAATAAAAAATAAATCACTGAGTTGGAAAAAGGATCACCCCCTTGTGTCAGTATTTTGTTGAAGCACCTTTTGCTTTAATTGCAGCCTTTATTCTGTAGGGATTTGTCTTTGCAAAATTTGCCCACTCTTCTTTGTAGAACTGCTCAAGTTCATTTAAAGCTGATTGTGAGTGTTTGTGGACTGCAGTCTTCAAGTCATTCCACAGATTTCAGTGGGGTTTAAGTTTGAGCTCTGACGAGGTCATGCAAGGACATTCACCTTTTTCTCCTTCAACCACTGTGTGTCCGTTTTGCTGTGTGCTTTGTGTCAATGTCATGTTGACAACTTTCTGGCAGAGGGCAGCAGATTTTCCTAGAGAATTTGATGGTATTTTGCCCCATCCATTTTTCCTTCTATCCTGACGAGTGCTCCAGTGCCTGCTGCAGAGAAACACCCCATAACAGGATTTCACAACCTCCATGCTTTACTGGAGGACTGCTGTTATTTGGATGCTGAGCTGTATTGGATTTCCACCAGACATATCGTTTGGTGTTGAGGCCAAATAATTACATTTTGGTCTCTTCTGCCTCAGAATCTTCAAGGTGCGTTTTGGCAAAGCTCAGTCTGACTGCATGTGGCCTTTCTTGAGGAGTGGCTTTTTTTTTTCTTGCAACCCTCCCATACAAACCACATTTGTGGATGATTTGTAATATTGTTGTCACATGCACACAATGACGACTCTTTGTCATAA
Source organism: Sinocyclocheilus grahami (assembly GCF_001515645.1). Classification (NCBI taxonomy): domain Eukaryota; kingdom Metazoa; phylum Chordata; class Actinopteri; order Cypriniformes; family Cyprinidae; genus Sinocyclocheilus; species Sinocyclocheilus grahami. The sequence goes on along the minus strand of NW_015506450.1, from coordinate 173,421 downwards.
ATTCCTGCTTCAGAGTTGCTGTCGGCCTCTTGGTCGCCTCTCTGACCAGTTTCCTCCGGCTCTTTTATCCAGTTTGGAGCGATGTCCTGATCCAAGGTGGGTCTATGTTTTACCAAATACCTTCCACTTCTTAAAAAATAGACTTCACTGTGCCTCTAGGCATTGATAAAGCCTTTGATTATATTTTTTTTTGTATCTATCTGCTGACTTGTGCCTGATTTACTATACCCACTATACAGTGCAACCACTGCAATTTGATTCTGGAACAAATGACTCTTTTGAGCATGTTCTTTTTTTTATTCAATCAAAAACATACGATGCAACCAGTGATGTTTTTTTTTTCAATTTGTCAACAAATTCCAAATTGAGTCATATGTGCCCTGCCCCTGTCTGTCTCAAATTTATCACAAGATAATTTTATACACCTATTGCCAAAAGTTTATTCATTAGAATCGTTAACGAAACAGTTCAGGAATGTAAATCATTAACAGGCTTTGGACCAGAATTGTTGAATCAATATCCCTAATTAGACTTTCTTAATGGAGACAAACATCTCTGGCTGCAACATTAGACTAAGACAGTTACCGATGCAATGGTCCACTGGACACATCCTCTAAACACACACACTCTTCCTGGCCAGAAGTATGGAAATATGGGAATGGATGGAGAGAGGTGATATCCTCTGATTAGGAGTGTGTGTGTGTGTGTGTGTTTGTACGTTCTCAGCCGAGGTGTTGTAGAGCCACTGTGTGGCTATGCCATACTGCCCTGAGAGTAATTTTTGTCATGATTCACAGAGGGTGAGTTTTGAGAGCGTCGGGCCGTCACATCTCTGTTATTGCCAGATAAGCAGGGGTTTGTGGACTGCCAGTACTGTTGGAGGGTAAACAAATTACCGAGTGAGATGAAAACATTACAGAGCCCATAATGATCCCTGGCTCATCAGTTTGAGTCTGTCTATTCCCCTCACTTAAACAAACACTTGTTGATTGTAGGAATGACTTCATAGTGACATAAGATCTCATGGAGACTCGCGAGATCAAACGTGACTAGAGAAGAAAAACACATGGAGGACAATCGATGTCAGCTTGGCTATCATGGGTATCACATCACAGGCAGCCTGATCAAGAGTCATAAATATTAAAGGTGGGGTAAGCGATTTCTGTTAGCCAATGTTGACATTTGAAATCACCAAAACAAACACACCCCTACCTCAAAAGGGTCTCGCCCCTATTTTGATAGCTCCGACCCACACATACGTACGCAATCCAGGCAACGATTAGTTCTGTGAAACAAAGCAAAACCAATGTTACACTGTGTCTACACCAGACGCGAGCGGTGCGGCATGACTAAATACTATACAGTATAACTCATTATAATCAGTGATGCTGTCTACACCATATATATATATATACATATCTATGGTCTACACTGGATGTGGCGCGGCACGACACGACAAAACCCCGACAGAAATCTGCTGCTGCGCTCTATTTATGATGTATTGAAACAAATTTCAAATGATTCTCAACGGTCGCTTTGTCGCGTCCAGTGTACTAGACACACTTTAGCTGTTGCGGCGCAGACACGGTGTTACTCACCTATCGAGAAGAAACAAAGCAACCTCGGCGTCCGATCGCAGGCCTTCCACTCCTTGAGTTCTCTCCAGCGCTGGAAAGCTGATCCGATATTTACACGGGTCCTACTTCTTGCCTTGTCATAAACCTTCTTTTGTTCCGCAGCCATTTTCCTCTTTTGTTTTTTATCTGCCATCTCTATCTTTCTGTTGCTCGGCTCGGCTAATGTCCGTCCTGTGCACTGAACGCTCTCGCCTCTGCATCATGAGTAGACACGCCCCTTACTGCTGATTGGCTACAAGTTTGTTTTGCTATTCGGCCCGAATCAGTTTTCTAAAGCGTTTTTGAAAAATTGCTTACCCCACCTTTAAACACATTTGATATTTACGATTTGAGTTCGTGGATGCTCCGTCTTGATCGGGAGCAGTAAAATAATCATAATGACACCTCACAATAGAGGATGTTTTGGACATTTTTGGACATTTGGATATCGTGAATAAAGAAGTTAAATCCATAAGCTATGAATATGATGTTTAGATTGATGAGATGTTGTCTTCATGTCTGAAACTTGCTTATGTGTGATGCATTGTCTTATTCAAGGCACAACATACACTTGTACATTTTTATTTAACACAGCAATAAACCAATAAATAACCAGAAAAAAGCAAGCAATATATATATATATATATATATATATATAATTTTTTTGTCTCTTTCCTCTTCTTTAAACACACACATACAGTACATCTCTTTAAGTATTCTTAGGTATGTTAAAAAAAATGTAAACAGACATCACTATAAGCATATTTTATGAAACAATTTTTCTAATGGCAACTTAAGTAAATGTCTTATTTAACATGCTGCTTTTATTACCAGCGTTATTTTATTATTATTGAGATATTATTATGTGCCTTCATGTGTAAAACTTGCTTGTGTGTGATGCATAAAACACACTTTTAAATGTTCACTGTACAAACAAACAGTAAATAAACAAATAGAATAGAATAGAATAGAATAGAATAGAATAGAATAGAATCAGGGACATAAGAATCTAGAGGCAGGGACATAAATGCCACTTAAAATTATTTTGCACCACCCCATGTGTACGCAAGCAGCAATTATATTAAATTATCTTCATAATTATCCAATTACTGTAGACATAAATTTATAAATAATTTTTCAAACTACATTTTTTGGTAGCTGAACTAACCTGCGAGGTAATAACACCCCTGCTGTGGCCTCATCTCATTCCATTCCATCTGTTCTACATCATCATTATAACAGCCAACACTAAATCAACTCAATCTTGATACATTGACACTCAGTTAATGTTGTTTTTGGTGGTTAAGGGGTTATGACAGTTGGATATTCTTCTTTTTTTTTACACTCTTAATGGCATATCCCCAATATTATAGGAGGCATGAATGCTAATTAACTCCCTGCTGGGGAATAACTTAATCGACCTCGCCGCTATTTTCTTAAAGGGATAGCATTCTTTACCTATGATGTAAATGGGTGGCAATCCATTCACAAGTATGATTTAGTAGTGCTAGGTTAAATGCTATTGTTATAAGTTTTCCAAGTCTTTCAAAATCAAACTGTCAGGTTTGATAACTCAAAATGTATCACTACCGAATTTTTCCTCAACAAATTTGTTAAAAATATCCTACAAAAGTTGTCAGTAGTGAAACAAAATATGCTCTACAAGGACAAAACAACTTCTGATTTAATTGGATTCTGAATAGATATATTCTCCAAAAAAAATAATAATAATACAATTACAATCCTAGAAAGCCAATTAAATAGCTTTTTCAAGCTATAGCATCATTTTGTAGCCCTTACTTTACATTCAAGAAAGTAATGCTATTCACGCATTAATTCAACATTAAATAGTTGTATCACCATATTTTCATTAAAAATAGCTCAATATAACATTATATATCATAAATGCATGACAGATGAGTTGTTAATTATCTATTTAAAGTAATCACATGCTCAAAGTCTGCTTTATTGCATGAAATACTATACTTTATTTTTACCTCAGACCACCAGTCCGTTCACTGATGCATATACATCTAGTAGGATTTCCTCTGATTTGCTGACTTCACGCAGCATCAGGATGCCTGGCTATACAAGACTGTTACCATCCAAACCAAACTGACCTCCATTCAGAACTTGAAGTCATACCAACCCAACCACACATAGTCTGACTCAGATGTAGCCTGGGAGGGCAAGGACAAATTTCATGCAATCTGTGAAAAAAAAATAGGGCGCTCATGTCCAGACACACCTTTCACTCAGAACTTGTTAACCTGAATGGTGTAGTTGTACCTGAATGTGAAGAGATTCAGGTTTAAGAGCATTCAGGTTGAACACAGTAGGGTCGTTTTTAACTGCGTCTGTACGCAGCTGGAGGGAGGAGAGACCCTCAAGGCACTGCCTGCAGTAGTTACAGATCCTGGACACATGCCTGGAATATCAACAAACTACACCTGACCATCTTACTTCATTTCAAAACATTACATACCACTGGCATTATGGCTATGTCAGTGTTTGACAGCCATGTTTACTTATAGGTGTGAGTCTTGAAATGTACCATTCACACAGCAGCTCATAGAGACTTGAATACTGTCTGTATGAACGTGCAACTGAAGTTCATATTCTGTTTATGACAATTAACTGTAGCCGTAACAGCAGTGACTAGCATAAATAGCAACGATGACGACATCCAAGGCCCTGTTTACACCTGGTATTAGGATGTGTTTTGGTCTATAAGATCACAAGTAGACGAGGGAGACAAATTCCCATTTACACCTGGTCTTCCTTTGTCCACTTTTGACCACTTGCCGTTTAAAAAAAAAATTTTTTTTGAGGGGAGGCTCTATGGGCGTGTACATGAATGTCTGTGTAACACTTCACAATTCAATTGTCAGACCATATGGAGCAAATGCAGATGCAACAAAATTATTAAAAATAAATAAATAAAAGAAAATTAAAAAAGTAAAACATGAAAGGAAATAAAATAAACCATTTTTAATGTTTTTTTTCTTCTTCTTTTTTTCAGTTACTTCATCAATAAATTAATGCCAACTTTTGTTTTGTTTTTTTACTTTTGCCAAATTTTGGCTTCAGAAATTATGATTTGAATAAATGAAATCTAAACAGTTTTCTTTTTTCTTTCTATTAGCGCTGTGGCCTGTACCATTAGAACAGGGGTAGCCCCGTGGGTTAATGGACGAATACAGTGGTATTACTGGCTTAACCCCTTCTCAAGCACCCCCCCTATTTCGGCATGGTGACATAAAAACATACCCAAAATAAAAATGTTGGTAAAGCAGTAGTGCCGAATGAGGGAGAGTGCAGGAATCTGTTGCCTCCATTTCACTGGTCTCCACGCACGGCTGCCTGTGCAGCTGGCAGTCTCCAATGCTGAGAAGATGAGGGGGAGAAGGAAGGGTCTGCTCCGAGGCCGGCTGCCTGAGCATCCAGGCGGAACACTGCCAGATGTGACCGAAGCGTCGCTGAGCTTGAAACGTGTGCAAATGCCTCCACCAGAGTGGGCGAACTTAAGCCCCCAGTTCAACCCTAGCTATTTTTTACCCATCCCTCTCTTGACTGACCTACATATATTTCCCTGCTGCTTGAGGTGGTTTGGAGGAAATGAAACAGGCCAGTATTTTGCTGTCCGGATGGACGCACTAGGTGGTGCAGTGCTGCAAATAGATGGAAACTTGGGAGGATATGTTAACCTCCTTGACCAGACCTCCACTTCCCTTTAGTGACCACACTGGTAGTGATGGTAGTAGTAGTAGAGTTAATGTTGTCAGTTGTCCCTTTTTAGCCTTTAACATGTTTAGTCAAACTGTTCTGTTTCTTGTTTGTCAAGTTGATGAAAACCTGGGAATTTTAGTCCGTTAAAACTTCACGTTTTAGACACGCTGCATAATGGTTAAACTGATTTTACCTCATCTAGTTTCCTTATTTATTTTATCATCATAAATATAAACATAAACTCTACATTATGGAAATGGGTAAAACTTAAAAGCTTCTCTCAAAAGCTAAAACAGCGACATTTCTAATATGAATTCCAATAATTCCAAACTTATATTCACATCTTTCTGCTAAAGCAAAATAAAATAAATAAATAAATAATGTTGAAACAAGAACAGAAACAGACAAACACACAATTTGTCATACAGACTGCTACAGGGTTGCTGTTGGGGAACACAAGTAATTGCTCATTAAATGGTTGATGGCAGATGAGTGCAAGGTTTCTAAAATTAATAAACAGAACATACGGGAATATTAAGTAAATATCTCAATTATGTTTAATGCATCACAGTGCTTTGTACCATATAGTAGGGTTGTACAACTAAATAAATAAATAATAGATGCATCAACATTAGCATTTTGGCCCATACAATAAGTATTTATTTTGTTCATACTATAGTCAATAACTGATAAATGGAAGTTACTGCAAGTGAATGTTGGCATTGCAACAGTATAATGGTGTTAAATAAATGCAGTTAATCAAAATTAATAATCATGACGACAGTGTCAAAGGAAATAATAGACAATTATGATTTTTCAGAATTGCACAGCATCATAGGCTACTGTCATCCACGTTGAATATTACCACATGGTATAACAACACACTCATGTTACAACCAAACATCGTCATTAATGCAATTCAAACTGTCTGTTATTGAAGAATTCTAAGCAAATATTGCTCTGTCTCAGCTAAAACAGCCATTGTATGCCAAAGAGTGGTTATGGCACTATTGTTACTACACAATAATTCATTGCACTAACCGTAAGAATTGCTATGCTATCTAATCTATGCTAGAAATATGCACTTTACTACGTGTATCAATTTAACCTTTACAACCACTAACGAACACTGTGCTATATACAGTTTTAGTGAGGAATCACCTTGTCAGTGTGTCATCCAATAGAAAAAAATGAATTGTGATTGTGATTATGGAATAAAGATCTAAACTAAAAACTTACAAGACAGTTTGGAGGTCATGGGATTCATAAAAAAAAAACTACGTTGTTATTCTAATTAGCATTTAGGCATATTAAAAAATAATTAGCATTTATAATCATAATTAGAAATGTGTTGGAATCCAAGTCCAAGTCAGGTTGCAGCTGACATAGTGGTGGGTATTTAAGGGAAGTCAAGGGTTAACAAGAGCACTGAAAAAAAAAAACTACGTTGTTATTCTAATTAGCATTTAGGCATATTAAAAAATAATTAGCATTTATAATCATAATTAGAAATGTGTTGGAATCCAAGTCCAAGTCAGGTTGCAGCTGACATAGTGGTGGGTATTTAAGGGAAGTCAAGGGTTAACAAGAGCACTGAGTGCGATAACAGCAGAGGGGTCACTCAATTACTGCACCGAATGGACGATGCAATAATACGCATCTCGTAGTAGAAGAGAGAACAAAAAAGAAAAAGGAATAATTATTCTGAGATCAGTATTCCTATAACATGATAAGGCAAGCAGAAACCTGATGACTCTCGGCAGCCTGGAAGCGGGTCTGCTGTGTCTCACAGCCGTGAGATAAACTCCTCCGTCTACAGTCTCTGCAAGCTTACCTGAGTCATCTACAGAGGACCTTCACAGCAAACACACACAAAAACAAAGCAGATCACAGCGCAGCAAACGACAGAATGAGAAACACTGCAGTGTCCAGGCAAGCCTGCTAGCCTTCAAAGATGAACAGCCCAATATATTTATAAGAATTCATAGTGCATCTTTGCAGTTGTCGATTTAATAATAGCTTGTTGGAGCAGCAGATGCAGGATTTCGCCAGGGAGAATTTATATAAATCAATCTTTGGACTCGTGTTTAGCTTTAAACAAGCCATCCATCACATTTTACTGGAGGCAGGACAGAGGTATGACTGATTTGTTTAGTAATCCATGGAATTCACTGTGTTAAAGACATCCTCCTGGATTCTGGCAATTAGTTATTTTCTGCCTGTGTGTTTAATTTAGCATTAATTAATTAATATGTCATATTTTATAGGTATTAGTACATACCCACACAGAGACGTGGCCATAGCTGACTAAACAGAGAACTGTTTTCAAATAAAGGTAATTACTACAGACTGACCCTAACACCAATAAGGACGTGCAAGATAAAATATTTTAATAATTGACTTGTCAGTGTGTCACCTGAATGAATCAGTCTCAAACCTGTATAATTAGACTGAATTAGCTTCATGTTCCATTGTGTTTCTTGGAGAGCGTTCACATGCTGCATGCTCTTGTGTTCATAAGCTGTTTGATGGAGCAGAAAAGAAAAAGTCTCTTTTATTTTAAGATGTGATTTTAAAAGATGAACTATTTTCTAATTTGACTGCTATCATGCTGCGAGACACTAAATAAATAAATAAATAAAAACAGCCAGATATGTCCATATACTACGCATGTGCACATGTATAAGGTAACTGACATATATGCAACAAATACATTGGTTAAGTATTATAACCTTAAAATGCACAGTCATTGTCCACAGAGCACTATTGATTGTGCAAAGAAAATTCAATACCATTTTATTCGGTTTTATTGCTAAAGACTGAGAATTGGTAACAAAAGTAGTGGTTTGAAGGGCAAAGGTTGCATCTCTATAGTCACATAAAAAAAATATAAAAAATAAGGTTAAGCAAACATTAGAGCGAATCAGTCTCAAACCTGTATAATTAGACTGAATTAGCTTCATGTTCCATTGTGTTTCTTGGAGAGCGTTCACATGCTGCATGCTCTTGTGTTCATAAGCTGTTTGATGGAGCAGAAAAGAAAAAGTCTCTTTTATTTTAAGATGTGATTTTAAAAGATTTTCTAATTTGACTGCTATCATGCTGCGAGACACTAAATAAATAAATAAATAAAAACAGCCAGATATGTCCATATACTACACATGTGCACATGTATAAGGTAACTGACATATATGCAACAAATAAATTGGTTAAGTATTATAACCTTAAAAGGCACAGTCATTGTCCACAGAGCCCTATTGATTGTGCAAAGAAAATTAAGTACCATTTTATTCGGTTTTATTGCTAAAGACTGAGAATTGGTAACAAAAGTAGTGGTTTGAAGGGCAAAGGTTGCATCTCTATAGTCACATAAAAAAATATAAAAAATAAGGTTAAGCAAACATTAGAGTGCACAAAATATCCCTGAACTATCCACTAAACTCTAACCCTGCCTCTGTTAAAACTTGGTAGGAAAAACAAAACTTTTTTTTTTTTATGAACAACTTTAACATTTGATCTTTGGTAATACTGAATTATCATGATCTTTGAAATATAGTTTATGGCCTTGTATTTTGCCAATATTATATACCCTTTGAATATGGCATTACAGTACAAGGCAAAGGCGTCCTCTAAAGGCTGTTTTGTTTTTTTGTTTTTTTTTCTTATTTCTGCAACCATTTTATTTATTTATTGTGAAGTTTAACTAAGTTAGAAACACACACACACACATAAAGTACATCAAGAAACTGGTGGATGGCATTCCACAAAAATTAGTTTTGATTAAACAGTACTCTGAGATTTAAAGTGGAATGAGCAATAGGAGCCATCTTCTCCAATTCTAGATAGGCACACATCAGGGACAGCTGCAGAGTTCAGCATGACTGCCAGTGTGACTCCCATTATGCAGTACTGCCAGCAAGAAACTCGTCATCTCTCCACTGAGACAGCTCATTGCAATATTGATAGCTGATGTCAGCCATTGTATTTTTGAGCGTGCATGTTTGTGACTGCACATGCAATATGTACCACTGGAGTTTGAAATACAAGACATTTGTCTTCTAACTAGATTCCCTTTGGAGACAGAAATCTTTAGGGCCAACTGTCAATGCTAACCAGTCAAACCTGGACCCCCGATTGACATGTTTCTTTGTGCTGGTATCTTCGTGCCCACCTGCGGATAGATACAGGAATACTGTTGATTCTGAAGACTGTCGTTTTTGCACTATTTTTTCCTTCTCTTACTCTTACTATGTTCTCGTATCTGTGACTCATTTTCTTTAAGAGGGTCTCAAATAGTTATTGACAGCCTTCTCAGGCCACTCAACTCTAATGGAGTTCAACTTCATTTGCTTTAGGTATGTTTCTGTGTGAAAGATGCCGTGTTGACAGGCTGAAGAGAGGCCCTTGGTGCACTTGAACATTGCGTGTTAATCACACTTGAGTACTTGAGTTATTCATTGAATAAATTCTTTGAATTAGGTCATGCAACATGAAACTATTTCTTAATGGATGTCTGTATGAGGAAAGAGCTCTAAAGTGGAATGTTGTAGTTAAAACATTAAAGTTTAAATCTCTCTCTCTCTCTTTCTGTCTTTTTTGTTTCAGGAGTGAATGCTATGTTCGCCCAGCAGCCTCAAGACTTGGTAGTTGTGGCTGGTCAGCCGGTCACGCTCCCCTGCTCCATCCCTGGTTACCACGGTGTTGTGCTGTGGATCAAAGATGGCCTCGCTTTGGGCGTCGGAAGAGAACTTATAGGTAACAAAGTCATAAACAGTGAAAACATCACCAATTTAGGTTTTGATTTTGATGCTGGTTTCCCTATGAAGCTTCCTAACTAGCTTAATCTTAACATGCTGGTGGACTAGCTAGTCATCTTCACTTATAAGACCATGCTGCTTGACTGACATAACCATCTTCACAAGAAAGACCATGCTGGTCATCTAGTTTTACAATATTACAAGAGAGAATGTGCTAGTCAACCATATTAACTAGCTTCACAAGAAATACAATGCCATTGCTCTAACTTAACCAACTGTACAAGAAACAATGTTGTAGTTGACCAACTTAACTAGCTTAACAAGATAGACCACAATGGTATTTTTGCTGATCGACTAGCTGGTCATCTTCATTTGTAAGACCATGCGGGTTGACTAACTTAACCATATTCACAGAAAAAGACCATGCTGTTCATCTAGCTTAACCAACTTTACAATAAAGAATGTGCTAGTCGATAAACTTAACTAGCTTAACAAGATAGATCATGCTAGTTGACTAACTTAACCATCTCCACCAAAAAA
>NW_015506450.1:149397-162264 GCF_001515645.1 Sinocyclocheilus grahami | reverse complement strand
TTGAAAGGTTGAAAGGCTAGATGACCAGCATTATATATATATATATATATATATGTATATATATGTGTGTGTGTGTGTGTGTGTGTGTGTGTGTATGTACAGAATATAAAGGCAATAGTGTCCACAGCTCCAACAAATTTGATTTAATTTTAAGCTTCAACTAGCAGCCGGTCTTCATCTGCCTCTCAAATAACTAAATTGGTTTTTGCAACTGTCAGGTTGCTAATTAAAGTTGACTTTGGTACACACGTTTAAGCTGGAGGGTGTGATTGCTTTTTAAAAACTGTCCAATTGGTGTCAGGCGTAGAAGGACAAGAGCAACTAAAATATAACCGCTTAAGTACTTTTAACGGTTGATAGCTTGTGAAGTGTGTAGCTCATCCCCACTTGCAAAGTGCTGCTTGTCTGGGTAAGTTGATTGCTTAATTCATGCTAACAACCATTGGATTCCCATTCTGTCCGCCTACAGACTTAGAACATCACAAACTTCATATTCAGGTTGGTCGGAAACAGTTGGTTCACCTTTATGACGTTTGCATTGGATTTCCTGGATTACAGCGCATGGAATCCTTGTGGGGAAAGAGCAGGTGTAAGCATCATTTTGAAAAGTGTAGATTAACAAAGGTCTCAATGCTAGAACGATTCCCATATGAGCAGCATAAAGGGTAAATCAACGTTTTACTCCATTTTCCTAGCACAGATACAGCTCTGCTTTGCGTCCTGGGATATTTCCAGTGTGAAGCATGATGTAAAGCCCAGTTGGCCTCTTTAAAAACATTTGCTGGGCTTATTCTTAAAATTAAATATGTATTCCACTGGAGATCACAGGTCTATTTGCCTCTGACCTTCAGTGGCTTCTGCTCTGTGCAATTTTGGCACTGATAGTGGCCTTTAATTAGACCCCAATAGGCAACTGAGCCCTGATAAATCTGTTCTGCTCCCAAGTTTGTTATTATCAGGCTCCTGGGAGCTAGGCCCTGGCAGTGTAAACACTGGGAGAAGATCTTTAAAAGTGGTCAAAGAGGAAGAGAGAGTGAATTGAAGCCAGGGTGGGGGTTTATAGGTGAGAAGAGGTTCTGCATTTGCGGGCTTCGCGATTATGAGAAAAGAGACAGAAAGCGGCACTTAACGGCACATCAGCTGCAGTTTAACAGTCACGGCCGGGAGCTGAGGGCCAACCCAATCCGAGGCGAGCCAGCCCCATCTAGCTCTTTATGCGGATCAATGGCGGGCCAGACCTCAGAGGGCCATGAAGAATTTCAATGAAGTTCTGCGCTCTCTCCGTCTCTCTTTTTTTATGGCATGTAATTTTTTTTCCGAGTTGCCGAGAGCCCGTGCTTAAGACAAAAGAGCTCTTTAAAAGCAAACTTTGGGTACAAGGGCGGAGGTGCACTGCTTTGACATGAATGACACTTTAGAGAATAAAACTCTGCACAGCTGCTCCTTTTATCAGTCTTGCCTGCATCAACAAGTAACACTGCATCCAATAAAGAAAATTGACACATCGATGACTACGTACTCTAAGCCAGCAGCTGCACACATTAAAAAAAGAAGAGGCAAGTACAACATTAACGCAACATTTCAATATCAGCCTACTCTGCTATTCATGGAAGAGGCTTGTCACATTCAGTGCAGTTTCAGTTCGGGAGAACATTGACTCAGCTGAGAAATCGCAAACAATATGTTTAATAAATCAGCAGACAAAAGAGGCTGATTCATATCAGTCTCCACATTCTTTGCGGAGCTCCTTTTGCTCCTGGTTCTAATTAAAGACATAAGCTCAAGGCTGTCACAAACACACAAATAAAAGTCATGAATATGCATTGTGTGCATTGCTGGTGTAAACGTGAATACGCAAACAGAACCAAAGAGGGAGATGGCACAAGCATGCTTGGACATAAAGAGCCAAGAAGCATGCTGATTCCAATTCTGACGCATTGTTTTAATTACACTCTTAGCACATCAGTAATCCAAACAGTAGCTTTCGGATTTGTGCTGCTCAGTTCAAAGCCAACATTTTGTGGGAGAACAAAAAGGAAAAATCTACAGGAAGCTCCATAGTCACAGAGCAATGTCAAATGTCCATTTCTACTAGGATTTCCACAGCATCAACATTTTCAGTAGGTGATATCAATGCCAGGAAGTTTCATTTTTCTCAATACCAGTTTTGATGCAACAAAAAGTATTAGTAAAGAACTAGCAAATATATATATATTTTTTAAGTTACTACTAATAATTAAAGCTAAAGAACAATATTAAAAGATTAGTTATGAGTGCAGAATTAAAATAAAATAATACAATTAAATTAAACAAAATTAAATTAAATTAAATTCTTAAATTGGCAGAGACTCTACTAAAACTTAGAAGAGCTGGGGGGTATTTTGTAAAGCAGGTTATGTGAAATACCCGGGTATGTTTAAGAGTAAGTAAGCAGATAAACGGAGGTAACGTCCAGGGTATGTAAGTAGCCATAGCAACCTGCCATAGAAACCTGCTCAGGAGCAAGTTCTGTTCCAGGGTTACTTTACTGCAGAGCTATCAGCGCGCGTGTGACCTACTGACGAGACTCCAGTGGGTGTGGATAAAGTGATATATTGCAATATTTATTATATATACACTATTATAACAAAGTATTATTTATTTTAATTTATTCTAATATATTTATTATATTATATTTTATTGTCACCTCACACATTATTTGCGTCTGTTTCCTTGGTGACTTGTTGATTTGTCACTCTGTTAAACATACTCTGAGTTGTCTGAACTTACTCTGGGACGTGTTTTGGAACTAGCATACTGTACAAATTAAGCAAGGTATGGGTTAATCAACTGAGAGTTATGGGCAAATGTGACCATTAGTTAAACTTGCTTTCTGGAATTCCCCCTCTAGTATCATTAAATCTTTTTTTTTTCATTGTATTGTATTGATTTGCCGTGACTTGGAACTCAAGTACCATACTTTATTATCCCTGCTTTCTACAAAATGTATCCTAACCTTGGCACCCTGAATCTTAAGAATCAAACCAAATGGGAGAAAATTAATGCTGTGTATGTAATTAACACATTTTCTCTCAATCATTTCCTCTGCTTGAGCCGTCAGGCAGATACACTCGCTCATTCCCGAGACTATTAATCACTGCGTCACGTCTCCATTCACGGCCCTTTCCCCCTTCCATCGATCCGACATAAAGACTAATCCTTTCCTGTCCTGATGGATTCATTAACTCTAATGGGGCTATTTTATATTGTTTGCTTTGCTTGACGTGGGTTGTCTTAGGGATTAATTGTGATCAATGACAGCATTATTCTTCTCTCTGACATCCTCTGCTGTGCATTTCTTGGGTGAAGCATGCATGATTTATACAATGATAGATTAATCTAAGAGATATCCAGAGGAGTGATGAAATGTGCATCATAGCGAACATCAATGATAGGCACAATATTTGGCTTTATAAGGCAGTGCATTTGTATTCAAGGGTCCGGCTCAGATAATGATACAGGTGGGTGGATGTAATCTCTAGATCACAGTCAATCATTGTTTGTTATTTGACTGGTGTCGACTTGCACAAAGACTAGCTAGGATTGCTCCTTCATTTTATTACAGATCACTGCAGGAAGTAAATTCCCACTGATTTCAAACTCAAGCACTCAAAGTCTAAATGTGCTTTATTATTTTTTTTTGTGAGGGTTTGTGTGTGTGTGTGTGTGTGCGTGCATGTAACTTGTAACTTCCCTGTGGATAGAAGTGACTCACTCAGCAAGTATTAGTATTAGTATTAGTATTTTGTGTATATTTATATGTGTCAAAGTAGTGCATTTCTGCAGAATCTGTGACTTGTGGTTCCATTAGCAAGTCAATGCCAAGGCATATTGAAGTAGTTAATTTTGCAAATTACTGTGAATTAATAGAGCTTGATAAATCAGTAATGTCTTTAATAGCCAGTGCATATATTCTGCATCCATCTGAGGAATAAGACCTAGACATTAAGTGGCAATAGATGCCGCCTGCAACAAACCCATCAATCTCTCATCAAGAATAAACACAATATCGAACCAAGCCAATGGCCATTAAAATTACTCAGTTTGCTTCCCTTGCTTTAACTTGCCACCACCATAAACAGCACTTGATTTGGCTATGTTCACATTACAGTCCTCGAATTGTAACCTGACAGTTGCCACAGTTAATTGTATTGCTCAAAGTTTGCTCAATTGGAAGACATAATGGAGTATTAATTAATGCTTCATGTGAGTTTCAACTGCAGATTTTTCAGACTGCCACAAATTACATAACTGCAACATACAGTACAGTATGAATACTGACTTGGAGAATACAATTAACGTGGATAGCACAACTCAGATATTTATATTTGAATTAACACTTGAGTTCATATAGAAACTCTGATTACAGACTTTGAAATCACAGTTTGAGATCTTCTGCAACTCTCAAATAAACATATGAGATTATTTTGAATCACTTATAAAAAGCATGAGACGTACTGTAAGTGAAAATCGCTCCATTTAATCTTTCTGCCATCTAGAATAAACAAGTGAGATATTAAAGGGTTGATTTGTGATTTTTCTTTTATATTTGTTTACTCTCGAGCTGCTCAGATACAGAACGAGGAGCAAAAATTCTACATTCTCAAGCAGAAAAAAGTAAGGTCAAATATAAGTAAATAATTGGCCGATGTCAACATAAGCTATTCCTTTTACATAACAGCCTTTCTTCTTAATTGATTAATTATCGGCATATTCTTTGAAAGACCTTCAAAACAACTTTCCAAAGTAGTCCACTTAATGATGTGGGCACAGTCTGTTTTGATGGCTTATTAAATGTTTGTTTTTTGGATTATTCTGCCTCTTTTCTGTCTCCCACTCACTTAGAGAAATTAAAAGCTGTATGTGGGCAGATAAAACACATTGCACCATAATCGTCTGCTGCTCTCTCCTCAATAGGGAAAATGAGAGACACTTCATGGTCTATTAAAAGTGAATGGGATCCAATGAGGCAACAGGCAATAATTGGCATTTTCTGGCACAGTGATTTCAACAGCCAGGCTCAAGGACTTCAAAGCCATTAGTCCAGTCCAGTCTATTTTTTCACTCCTTTCTACAGCAATATGTTAAACATCCCTCTTTCAAGCCTCATTTCTGTAGATTACAGTGATGGCTGTGGTAATAGCCCGTGGTAGAGCTCAGAAATAGGTTGGTCTTCGTACCACACAGTACTCGAAGAGATCTAGGTGATATTAGGACACCCTTTCAATTTGACAACGGGTGATACATCTCTAAACAAGTGGAGTCGGTTATATAAACCCAATCAACCACAAAATCACATGCTGTTTTAAACCTTTCAGTTTGAAAAGCAGATATGCTTTTCGAAGCCAACAACACTTTAAATAGAAAACAGACTTGTTCGCGTCGAGTGCCCCGAGAGCACGAGGGTGCATGACGATTATGTCACAGAGAATTCTCTGGAGCGAACATGAATCATATCGATGGATGCTGTAAAAATAAATATGCTGCCACAGGTCATTCACTGGGAAAGATTTAAATGGCTGCTCCGTGGAGACTGGAAGCAGGAACTGGAAGCGAAAACACGTTTGAAGGTGTAAATTTAGCCACATAAAAAGCAATATTGAAATCAATCGAGGGATAAACGCACAGCACTTGGTTCTGTAGAGAAATCCACTGAGATCAGCTTCTGACGCCATTAAGTCCGTATCGCCCATCAAGCATCAGTTACCGTCTTGACTTGGAAAGAGAAACTGCACTAACAGCACTTTTTAGGGGTCTCACAGTAAATAGCAAATCTCTCATAATTAGGAGTATTTTGCCTCCTGAGATCCGTTAAAGACATTCATTCGGAGAGGTTAGGGGAGGTATCTCCTCCCATACTGTACATTTTCTGTGGTGACAAACCAAGCTTCTGCATTCTCTCCATATGCAAATTCCCGGCAAATAGCCTGATGATGTGTTTTAAAGGCCCTCGGATTTGCTTGCTATTGTAAAACAGTCAGTTTTTCCTGAAATACATCCCACTGAGTGTATTATTAAACCGCAAATCACCATTCCTCTGCATCGGTGCAACACATCTCAATCTTCTTGGCTCTGTGTGCTGCTTACTAAGGGCTACACCTAGAGCAGCGCTCCTGAGGACCAGCTGAACATATTATAGCAAAACCAGCAGACTGCCTCACCTCAATCAACCGTCTCACCTCAGTCATCAGTAAGTCTCACTCCAACCGGCAGAAAGTCTCACCACAACTAGCAGAAAGTCGTACTCCAACCATTAGAAATCCTCACATATCTGCTCATCTTTCGTTTATTTTAGAATGGTCATAGATGTGTTTTTGAACCGATTCTTGTCTCACATTGTTTTTTTGTTTTTTTGAATTTATTATTATTATTATTGTCCCGAGAGACACAAGTCGTCAGTCTTTTCACTTTGCAGTAGAAAAAAGCCTTTGGACTGGACTTATATACGGAGGACATAAAAAGTGGGTAAAAAGAAATCGGTATTTTCATTGTTTTTCAATCATCCATGAAAGCGAATGAAATCTTCTACTTCATTATCCCTTCTAGAGATCTCATATACAAATAATATACAATAAATTCAACTGATGTCCTTTGATATCGCAGCTGTTGCTAACAAACAGCCAGCATTGCATCAGCCGCCAACACTAACTCCCTGTGGCATTCGAGGATTACCTTACACTGTCATGAAGCGACTAAAAAGCCACTTTAATTCAGGTGCTAAGTTAATACTGCTCTGAAACTGACAAGGTACAATTTCACTGGATTTTATCTACCCAGAAGCGTTTAAAAAAAAAACATATTTTTAAAGCAGTCACTGATGGTCTCGGGGCATTAACCAGTCAACTTCCCTGTTTTCTAGGTTACCCTCGCTACGCTGTGATTGGGGATCACGGATCTGGTGAGCACCACCTTCGCATCCAGAGGGTGGAGCTGACGGATGATGCCATGTTCGAGTGCCAGGCCATCCAGGCCGCCATGAGGTCCCGTCCTGCTCGACTCACTGTGTTAGGTTAGTCTCAATCGTAGGTGGTATACGTGAAGACCAACAAAGTAGTCCTGCCGATAGCATTTGCATGCATATGCCATTCAGCAAAAGCTTATTTGCATTCTCAAAAGTCCCTTTTTAAAGAGAAACAGAAAAAAAAATGTATTTAATTTCTAATTATCTTCCAAATAGCATCCACAAATTAAATCAGAATAAAGACTGATTGCAATGATCTCAAACTATGAGATCAGCGAAGAATAATGTACAGTATTAAAAATAGATTTTTCACTGACCGAACTCCCCTGCAGTGCCATAAGTTCTCAGTTTTAATTTCCTGCTGCAAATCCCACTGTCTTCATTATTAAACCAGAGAGGTCTTTGAATCTTAATTAAGTTTTATTGGGTTATTATTCAGTGTTGCTGTTTCTGCGATATTGGGCAGCAACAGCGCTATCTGTTCCGAGGTTGTAATCAACCACCTGGTAGGTTTATCTGCTCTGAAGAAAGACCACCCACACCCAGTACATTTTAGCTCTTACTTGCACCAGTGGGCACAACTGGGGTCAGGATTGTGGTGGTGTTATGGAAGTGGTGGGGTAAGAGACGAAGCACATGTGCTCACAGACTGGAATGTGATTTGCTTTATTGATCTCCACTAATGAAAAGTGAAAATAATGACCTGCATGGGAGGATGTAGTGAGGGAAATTAGAGAAAGAAAGAAGTCAAATTATGTGGTCCGAGGTTGCTCTCCCTTACAAATGACTTATTTGCTAATTACAAGGACCAAAACAGTCACCTAAATCCATGGGAGTAGAATACGCGGGGGAATACGCCCTTTTAATAATACGTAAATTCATCCCCACACCTTTTTCGGGCAAGTGTGTTCACGCAGAGCTTTTCAGGGGCCAGTGTGAAAAAAAATCAAAATTTAAATTCAAAGAGAAAAGATAGTCTATGCATGACCTGGCATTTTATTCGTATCCAAAATAAGAAGATGTGAACATTACGGAGTGCCAAACACTCTCGTGCAGTGTATGCTTCATTCATACTGGAAGCCAGAGAACGCTCTCGCACAGAAAGTCCAAAACAAACTCATAGAATAAATAAATTATGACGTGCAGGAAATCCCAAATATGGACAAAGGCATCCAGCTATCTCTGTAGCAAAGCTGAATACAAAACGTAAAGACAATACATGCACAATTGCGACAATAAATGGTCTGTGTGTGTTTTTCAAGTCGTTTCCAGGTAATACAAAGTATCTGAATAATGCAGTGCTAACTGACCTAGCATTTATTACAGTGGCCTATAGAAACTATAAAATATATTTTCTGTCTTATTCTGTGAAAAAAAAGAAAAAAGTGTAGAATATAAACAAACCATAAAACTGCCATTAGGAAAATATAGGAAAAATATTATTTAATTAATAATATAAGTTATAGGTAATTGTCCAGAAGTGTATTTGATTCCTTAGCCAATCAAAAGTAAGAGATAAAAAAAATGTCCTCCTTACTTCTGAAATGATCGCTACGCCCCTGCCTAAATCCCACTACTACCAGTATCAGAAGCAATTTATGACCAGAACATCATTCACCACTATCAGTTTCCAAATATGTGATTGGTGAAATAATTGGTGGAAATGAATTGAATGCGATGATGTATGGGCTGTTTTGTTTATCATGATTCTCTCCTGCTGTGCAGTCATTATTAATTGGGCCTTAATTACTACTGCTTTAGAACAGCCTCAATGGGCGCTGATAGCGCTAATTATCCACCACAAACTCGAAACCAAGAACCTCAAGTTCATCGCTGCTTAGGTTAATTTCCTGTCAAGTTTGGTCACCAAGGGGCTAGTGGCTTTGCGATGTTTTCGGCTATCCATTGGTTAATTCCATGGGGCTGGACAAGGATCACATCATAGTATATCATATTGTCTTGAGCTTTTGAGATAAAAAATAAATAAATAAATAAAAAATTGCTCTGCACTACTTCTGATGGACCCAAACATTAAAAATGAGCATCTGAAATTATAAGAAAATATTCATAAATATCTGAAATATGCCTGTTTTTGGTGCAAAACAAACCAACAAACAAACACAAAACTTGATTAATTAAGGAGCATGCATTCATCACACACATGGACAGCAGTTTTCCACCTCAAGCTTTTGGAGAGAATGGGTGGCCAGATCTTCTAACCTGTGCTTGTAATATATGCAAGCTCTGTAGCAGAGTGATCTCTTGGCTGTCTTTTACTATGTCAAGAAGCCTGGTCTGAGCCGTAGTGATGACAGGAATGGGAGTGTGACTCCCTGTCTCCCTAGGATTTCTTACCTGACAGCTGAAGTGGTCCCTCAGCCCCTCACTTCATGACTCAGCCTTCCCTCACATACGGACTGAAGGCTGAGGTTAGGGCAGGTGTACTCTCCATAGAGCACAGCATAGTCCAGATTGGCCAATCCCGCTAAAAGCTTTGATATCTGATCAAGCACTTGAAAGTGGGAAAAACCGAATCCCAAATCTCTGAATTGTCCTGAATACTACATTTCTGAACAACTTATAGTTGCTTGCCTGAAAATCTTGGGAAAAACTCTTGGGGAAGAAAACAAAATCCTTTCCTTCATCAAAGAGAAACCTGCATCATGTCCACTGTGACATAAAATGATAAAATCTGAATTTTGAACTCTACCTATGCAGAACTCATATGGGGTTTGGGATTATGTTTGACCTACTGAGGTCACCCATTCTGAATTAGTTATGAAGAAAAAGCAATTTTTTTAGCACTTGCCCTGAGGGCTAATTATATACCCCTCTAGAAGATAGCCATCCTTGTCTTCTCACGTGTCCCCTCAACATTAATCTCAGCCTGGGAGAAAATGGACTGCAGAGTAATGGAGGGAGAGAGCTTGAATCTGGCCTTATGAAACTAGCAAAAGGTTACTTACCGCCGCCATACTTCTGAAGCTTTTGAATGCATTTATTTCTCACCTTGGGGCTGAGAACTTCTATCTTTGAGTGTTTTTTTTTTTTTTTTTTTTTGCAAAGCCATTATCAATTTCTACCACCTCTACAAAGCTCTTATGCATTTGTCCTTATAGCAATTTACTTTTTCACCCCAACTCATCCCCACCCTTAAACTAAATGTTGCTCTTTCTATAGTTGTCTTGTTAATGGTTATCATTTCTCATTCCCTACAATAAAAAAGTAAATATGCACAGTATTCAGATGATCTTATAGTCTGTTATCTTATAAGGGCTGAAATTGCCCATTAGAAATATTTGCTTTTCAAGGGATTAAATCCTTGGATGTTGCAAGAGCTAAATCTACCCCACTCATTTATCATTCCCTTTTGCACAAATTAATAATTATGATTTTATAACTAATGGACGATCAAGTGTCCTTGAGGGAAAAATAAATAAGTGAAGAACTTGGAATCTGTATTACTTTGCATTTGGAAGTCTCAACGTCTTAGCCTATGATCTGATAAACAGCATGGAGAGTATTAACCTTTATTTGCAAATCATGAGATGCAACCGCTCGACATCTTTTCAAAAGCATTCCGCTTATAGTCTTATGAAGATAAACAAAGGTCATCATTTTGGATCCATTTCCACACAAGTACGATGCCCTGAACACCATCAAACTTCATATAATATATTTTTCCACAAGAGAGAATGTTTTTAAAGTCAACTAAATATGAATGAAATGCAAAACAAACACACCAAACCGAGAAATACATTTTTTTTGGCAAACATTCAGAGCTTTCCAAATCCCATAAACCCAGAGTCTGTTTTTGTGTGCATGTTTGTTGAAAGAGGATTCTTAATAAATCAAATATTAGAGACTAAATTGATTAAATAGCTGGTTTATGTACTATTATATTGCATTATGGTTGAACTATTGCACATGTAACTGTGCACAAAAATCAAGCAGATGTTATTTAAACGGACAATTAGCTTCCCTGGCAGATCCACCCTGATGGGCTGTGACCTCACACACATCTGCAAACACACTCCTGTGACCTGAATGACAGACGAGAATCTGTACAGATGTTCTGTTACTTACAAAAGTCAAGCTGTCCATGTTTTTTTTTGATGTAATTCACTTTGACATGTTGAGGGACACTTTTGGCTTTTTCAATTATTTGTTTACAACCAGTAGATCATACATCCAGGTTTGATCAGCACTGATTTTTTATTCAAAAATACATTTAAATGATAATTTATACCTATGCTGTTTTTAATTTCTGAATTAAAATGCATTATTATATTTTCTTGGAAGACAGTCAATATTTGGAAACTACTAATAAAATTAAATAAATAAACAAATGTAACTGTTTGAAAGAAAACAGTATTAAGTGGTTTAGCATAATGTTTTATTATTATTTTGTCACAAAAATGTATTTAAACAAAGCAGCACTACTTCTTAATATATGAAAAATATTTGTCTGTCAATTATAAGTCATGTAGTATAATCAAAATACAGAAACCAAATAAATAATTAATTAAATACATAAAATAGGACGTGATATCAGTAACCCATGCAGAACATTATGTCTGTCTGTAGTCTGAAATATGAGATAATGAAGTTCACTGACCTGTATGGTCTTCCTAGTGAGTCTGGTTGACCAAACAAATAGTTACTAGCCTTGTCCACATCAGCCTATTCCATGCACCTTATGGTGATGGGTCTTTTTACTGCTTCATTGTCATCTCCACACCACTATAAACACTTCCAGCCACCACCTATTCACAATCTGACCCCACAATGCCTCTTCAACTAGAGGACCTCAACCGTATCTCATAACTTCCTGTATTTTCCAACCTACTGCGTAGTCAGAGGCCATGACAATTCTCTCAGAAAACAAAATGAGTCTGCTTGTAGTGGTCACGCCAAAACCCAGCCCACGCTCACCGCCAGTGCCCCAGCACCTCTATTTCCTGCACTCTTTGATGCTTATTCAAAGGTAAATCTTATTTTCTTTCCATCACCTTTGGTTTCCCAACTGCTGGCTCCATTCTGCTATAACTCTGGCAATCTGGCCGGGCATCACTCATGCATTGAATCGTTGAAACCGTACAGCCCCTGCCAAATGGAGAGAAGCAAAAGAAATGGAGAGAGCAAGAAATGGACAGAGAATATGGATCAGTGAGTGTTTACTGTCGAATTCTGCCTCCCGCAAAGCAACACATTAGTGAAAGCGCTGTGAAGGGAGCTTTGATTTGGGCCAGTGAGCCACGTATGTCACTTGTCTCCATTCCTGGCATGTTTTCAATTGCACTTCCTCTTCTTTCTTTTTTGTTATCACAGCCCGTAGCAGCCGCGTGTGCAGGTGACGGGAGCCGCTGCTGAAACAGACAGCCGGGCTCATTGTTGTGCCTGGCACGTCAGTGGAGGCCAAACACCACCTCACCCATTCAGTTCCCAACAGATTGCTTCCCCCCATCCCCCCTCCCCAGAATACTCTACTCTTGTGGCTGTGCGCTGGATTACAGGCTATATTACCTCACTCTTCCACAATTTTGTTTTTGATGTCAATAACTCAACCTGTGAAGCCACTGCTGTAGAAGCCCACTGTAAATTAAGTGAGATTTCCACCCCTGCAATTACTATAGCATCAAACCCAATCTGGAGAATAAAAGTACATCTCTCTCACATCCTTCCTTTTAGCTCCTGGAACTGAAACATCACCCATCCAGTTGATTTAAAAAGCTTGTTGCTGGAATTCAAGGTCCCCAGTTGATTGAGCCAATGTTTCAGTCCATTTGGTTAATTGCAAATCCATTTGCCTGCATGAAATTTATTGTTCCCCTTCAGGAACTCGAGCTGCGTCGAGTCGCTTTGGG
>NW_015506450.1:140711-144014 GCF_001515645.1 Sinocyclocheilus grahami | reverse complement strand
AGTTCTTGTAAGATCTGGCCATGTCTCTTGCTACAGATTTATTTATTTATTTTTAATAAATGTTATTGAAAATATGTCAGACCCAGCTGACCTTAGATATTGTACTTTATATATACGTTATATTGTACTTTATACATGATATAATATTGTCACTGTGTAATTGCTCCTCTGTTCAGTGATATTTTAGCTCTTTAATGAACTCTCACTTCACGTCATGACACATGGGGAAACAAAAAAAGACAGAAAGCATTCTATGCAAACTCTATACAAAAGTATTACAAACTCATAAAATGTTATTTCTTCAATGCACAATGTATTTCCCATACAATGACAATAAATAGAAGCAAAAATGCTGCTTACTCCAAAAATCACTTTCATATAACTTCTCAAGCCATGCAAAAGATTTATGAGATGGAAAGACCGACATTTAGGTCATTATTTGCTGACAATCTCTTCCAGTGCATATGTTACAACAATTTACATAAACAATTTGGCATGATATGTGCTGTATGGCTTCAGAAGACCAAGCACGTCAGATTTACTAGTTTTTCAGTACGTTCATGTTGCTTTTTTGTCATTTTTGCAGCTGAACAGCAACCATCTTCGGTCACCAAGGAAAGTCTGTAAAATGTATCCATTTGTATTGTTTCAAAGAAAGGAATTCCAAAGAATTTTGGAATTAAATGATGATTCGTAAATGAAGTAGAATTCATTCAAACTGTAAAAGCAACTGAGAGAGTGCTAACAGACAATCTATGAGGACATGCATGATATAAAAACAGAATTATGGATTAAGGTTTTGCCAGCCAAGTGGAAGGTGGAAGAATTGCAGCCCACTGGCCAGTAATTACAAAGGAGCGATCAATCCGTGCTGCTGACCAACTCATGAGAGCCAATTTCGAGCCATTAGGGGATGCAGAGTTTGTAAACAGGCTGGTAATGATGATGGCTTGCATGGCTACAGGGTTGCCCTTTGTACCGCTGTCAGACTAAGAGTGTCTGGGAGAGCTGAAATTAGATAGGGAATATCTGACAAAACCTCAACACCACAGCTTGAAATAACAG
Organism: Sinocyclocheilus grahami; assembly: GCF_001515645.1. Classification (NCBI taxonomy): domain Eukaryota; kingdom Metazoa; phylum Chordata; class Actinopteri; order Cypriniformes; family Cyprinidae; genus Sinocyclocheilus; species Sinocyclocheilus grahami. Next base: position 142,949 of record NW_015506450.1, on the reverse strand, counting down.
CTCCTTCCTTTAATGATCAGTGCCATTTGTAGTGCATGGGCTCAGCCATCAGTAGTGACAGGCCTATGGCAGATGAACAGTGTACAGCTGAGGGACGCTGATGTCTGTGGAGAGAAATACATGCTCAGTGACTTGTCTTGGATCCCAAAGCTTAGATGTGTAATTTTTTTGGTTCCATATTAGGAGTTCAAATAACCACTTTTAAGGTGGACAATACTTCTTTAAGTAATTGGGCGAGATTAAATAAATTACAAAATCTACCAGATAAAGAAACATCTATCACTATCATTTTTGCGACTAAAGGTAGTGCAAAGGGGGGTGTATTTCTTCATCTTTGCCCTGCTCTGCTATGAACAGCCACTCTGAGAAAGTTTCTAATAAAAAAGTCACTTAATCTGAATCCCCTTATATACATTAAAATAAAACACCTGCCCTATCAGGGACATCTACCTCAGAAATGTTATTAATTTAGTTGCAAGTGGAACTGGCTGCATTTAAAATGAAATATAATGGGAAAATAACCATCCTCATGGGTCAAGAAAGAGTCAGGACTGCCTGTAAAAAGTGGAGTAAACTTACCGTGCATTTCTATCTGTTTAGAGATCAACTGTATACTTACAAGGTTGCAACAGACCTCCAAATGCCAAACAAATAATACATGTAAATTGGAGTGGTAGCTACATAAATATATATGTTATATCTGCAGTATGTGAGATGCAGAAATAAATGTATTTCATTGTATTGTTATTATAAGTAGAGGCTTACCTTAACGTTACCTGAAAACTGCCAATTACTGCTTTCATAGGCAAAATAGATGCTCAGGCAAGAAACCAATTATGTAAAAGTTCAAAGGGAAGATGAATCACTGTTATCAGTCCTCATTTTATTGTTTGCCTTTTTAGATTTTTGAGAAGAATATGAGGTGGTGAATGGTCATCGACATGTTTTATTAATGCAACTAGTGCTCTCAGCAACATTACATATTATTGTGTTTGATTTTTGAGATACAGCATTAAAAAAAAATGCTAGATGGAAATAATGCAAATAAAATTCCAAACGCACCCACTTGAGTAGATTTATGCAGATTAGTGTAGTTAATGTGCGTGTCACTTGATTTAAGACACATTAACTACAATGGAAACACTTTATAAATCCCTAAATATGTATTGAGAAAAATCACGTAACTAGTTTGTCGTCACGTGAATAATTTGCTTAAAGAAAACACGTTGCTCTTGTCATTCTGAAACGCCAAAGACTGTCACAAAACTTCAAGTTATTTATTACGTTTAGTAAAGAGCCTCTACAGCTTCCCGAGTCACTACAACTCCCATTTCTGGTTTGCACCAATTTTCTCATAAGGGACGATTTTGTTATCTTTAGCACAAGGAATGGAGAGTTTTGGATTATGTTTGCTATACAATATTCCCTAAATTATGCGTATAAATTGAATATAATCCTTGCTTTTGTGGCTCAGACCTATAGAAGACCCTAACATTAAACCTAACGCACCTATTGACTGTATTAGATAACTGAGACTTGTTGAGGAACCTATAGTAAGCTAAAATGACCATTCAACACTGTCAGTGTTGACCAAAGTCGTAGCTAAGATGAATATCACAGACAGTTGATGTTTCACAGTTTTACCAGGATTGCACTGGGGTCACGTCGTACAACCTGACCATTAATAATCACAATATTTAAAAAATCCCACAGTGTAGTTGTCTCTATTTGCAGATCTTTCAAATTCCATCTGTGGGAATAATTTATATTGTTTGTGTGCACAGCTGAACGTACTCATTGAATGTTTTCAACAGTGTAAGCAAAGATTGAACAGCTTTCCTTTTTTCAGGCTAATTACTTTGACTGTAATTATCTTTCTCTTTGCCGTGACCTCCCCACATTGTGTCCTTTTCTCTTTCTATCGCTCTCAACTTCTCTCCACCAGCTGCTTACTAAGTTTGATATTCTCTTGGCCCAGATCTGTTCAGAAATGAGCATGCGGGGTGATCAATAATTCAGTGGAGTTTGAATAAAATGCAGGCTGATCGGGTTTTGATGTGTTTTAAACAGAGAGAGTAATCAGTGCCATTCATAAACTTGTTTTTCTGCTGGTCTTAACGGCCCTCACACAATGTCTCCTGGCTGCTCTTAGATTGCCTCTACGCCCCCTCAGTCCTCACTCGTGTTATTACACCCATTTCACATGCACATTCGACTGCTCGTCGCTCTGAGTCGCAC
>NW_015506450.1:139647-139877 GCF_001515645.1 Sinocyclocheilus grahami | reverse complement strand
TAGGTTTAGGGGTAGGGATAGGGTTAGTACTAGGGTTAGGGTTAGGGTGACATTTCCTAACATTTTACCAGACAGGAATGTTGTTCCATGATCAACAAAAACTGACCAGAGAGAACTTCACAAAGCCGACATCCATGAAAGAGTTGCAATTGCTAAATCTTTAATCACAGACACCAATGCTAGAAAATGGTGTCATGATTATAACACCTGGACAGTTGGAGCACAAATAT
>NW_015506450.1:137235-137894 GCF_001515645.1 Sinocyclocheilus grahami | reverse complement strand
AACAAAATATATATTGTGTGTTTGGGTGGTCCAGACGCTACAACATTCAATGCTGCACATTTACAAGGTATTCACATTTTTTGACTAACCCCTGTACACTCTCAGAAAAAAAGGTACAAAATCTGTCACTGAGGCAGCACCTTTTCAAAAGGTATGCCTTTGTACCTAAAGTGTGTGTGTATGTGTGTTTATGTCTATTCAGATGCAAAAACCTTTAAGTCCGTCTGAGATTTTTCTGAAACTTTTTCTTTTAAATGAGCATTTTTGATCAGGGTCCTATGTTTAGGTTCAGTAATTTCACTTTAATATCAAAGAAAAGGTTATTAGTCAGTTTATTGAATGCCTTATTTAAAAAAATGTCCAATGTTATTTTTCTAGGAGCCTAATGAAAATGCTCATTTAAAAGAACAATCTCAGATGGAGATTTTTTGCATCTGACATCTTCATATGTGTGTGTGTGTGTGTGCATATACTATATATATTAATTTTTTTGGCAAAATAATTTGGTATATGCAGGTTTTCTTAAATTTCATATGGAATGGCCACTTGTCGTGAGAGCCATCTGTGGTCATGATTGCTTGCACCATCTGCACTCATTCGCTTTAGCCCTTAGTTCCATTTGATTGGAAGAAAATCCCTGGAAATCCAGCCTCTAACTG
>NW_015506450.1:105893-137158 GCF_001515645.1 Sinocyclocheilus grahami | reverse complement strand
ACCCTGCAAAATGTGTCAACACAAACAAACAGATGGCAAGATAAGCCAAAGCCATATTGTTTTCCCCATTTTTTTTTCTTTTCCTTTAACGTTCCTCTTATAAAAGGTTTCCCTCCCCTAAATACAGCTGATGTTTGTATGTTTTTATATGTGATGTAGCCCAAATCCATGTGTCATAATTCTGTTTTAATGCAATCAAAACTCATATTTCATCTCAGCTTGCCAATATGATCTTCTATTGGGGTCAATCTGAGGTAGAAATCAGCAGCTGAGTGATCAACACAACCATATAAATTAGATATTCTCGGCTAATGCTAATGCTACCCCTCCCTCTAGCTGATCTGACTATTGGCTGTTTCTAAAGAGCAGATAAACACCATTGATTTAGCTGGTGTAAATGCCATACTGCCCATCAGCACACTTGTTAAAGGAAGCGCCGCTAATCGGAAGACGAGCACTCATTTTTTATTATATATATATATATATACATTTTTTTTTTTGCAGTTAGCATGGTGACGGGTGTGTGGGACAAGACATTGTGATGGATGTAGGCAGGTGAGCTTCCTAATATCTCTATTCATGCTATTAAGCCACAATCACTTGGTCTGAATAATGGAGAATGGGACAAGTGGAAACTCTCTCACACTCCCCCTTTATCAGGCTCATAATCAGGACAAATGTAGGCCAATGTCTGTATGAAGTATGCAGTGAATATGTCTTTCTGTTAAACTGACATTTCTGCTATCGGAGATGCTTAATGATTCAAATGACCAATGTGTCATTCTTCCATTGTTGAGGTGTAGTTTATTTTTTTTATTGGCCTCTGATTGTCTTTACCTGATGAGCTGCAGTAAAACACTGATGGTGCAGTAGATGTGACGATAAGACACAACAAAGGCAAAGCAGCATATGGATGGGACGGTGGAAATTCAGAACAGGTCAGCGATTTGAGAATTTTACCAAGTGTATGAGAGGTCAAAGAGGGTTTTTAAAGAACTTTCTACAGTTCATTTTGTGATGTGGCTCATTTTGGGAAGTCCAAATGATTTTTTGATCCTTTGCTAACATAGCTAACCAAAACAATCACCTATTTTAAAGACAAAATACTCATTTTCTCTGTATGATTTTCACTTGCACAGTGCATTGGATTTCTACACAGACCTGAACAACTGACTTTTCTTTTTCCCCCCTTTCCCTCCTCATCTGTCTCTCAAATTTAATTTCACCCCCAAGACTTCATCCCTGGTTAAATGTCTGTATAATTAGTGCAGGCTTTTAAATAGTAATGCCCGCCATGAGAGAATATTTCAATATTTCAGATAGAGTTCTAATTAACTTTAGCATCAAACTGAAAGTGGCTAATTGTTTCATGCTACCTAAGCAGGTAGCATGCGGCGCAGCTCCGCAGACACAAGAGCTTGACTGTCGCCTTCATGCTTTCTTCTTTCCAAATTTAGCCTCTTCTGTTAATGCATGAAACATCAGTCTACCTCCACCCCTTCAGTTCTATCCCCTCCTCTCAGCACCCCCTCTTAATTAACCTTCTTGCGGTTTTGCCACTGAAATTAAAAGCTGGAGAGGAGAGAAGTAAAAAGGCATCTAATTAATTGCACCGTAAAATGGTGGAAATTAATCAGAACTGGAGGTGCAGGATTACATTAGTTAATCAAAGAATGGCTTTTAACCCCAGGAACAGAGACAGAACTTTACACTCTTTTTGAGAGAGATGGGAAAACAAAGCCGCAGAACACTTATCTCTCTCATAGTGAAATTAATACGTGGTAATAGGCGGCGAAACGTGTGGCCGTGCTGGTCCTCAATTATTACGGCTGATTTGAAACACCTTCCAGCGACGGCCTGTGTTTAAAAACGCGTTAAGGGACTTTGCGACGGCATGCTAATGTTTCCTAAATTATTAGTATCAGTGCGCCTTGAGGTCTAATCAGCAAATCGCTGCCGCTTTTTTCCCCAGACGTCAACCTTAATTTCACACAATTTGTGTCTGCACACTTCAAAAGGATGTTTACTGACATTTGCTAACCTTTATACTGAGTAAACGGATAGATGAGGCCAGCGCAGACACTTCATTTTCAGATTCTGACATTTGACAGGCCCATTTGAAATGCACATACAGCTGAGGCATTGTGCCTTAAAACACACATCTAGTTTTGACATTTCTAATTCGGTCTCGGGCCTCATTCTTAAGCAGTATTCTCCACTCCTGATTCGCAGCCTTCACTTCCTGTAGAAAGAGCTGACACGCTCCAGGCTGCACCCCCAGAAATTATCTATTTGTAATTTGGAGCTATTTTCGGCCCGGTCCTGGTTAAGTGTTGAGTCCTTGGCTGTTTCAGGCCCCATTCAAGATTAATGACTTCAGACAGGCCCTGAGCAGTGAGGGAAACAATCCGGACTGTGTCAGGCAGGATATTGCATTGACACATCCTGCGGCTGACAGCTTGTGTCTTTCAGCTGGTGAGGTGAGCACCTAGTCTGCGGAGCAACAGCCGTCATGCTCACTGCTTGACTCTCTGACAAACACAATATGCAGTACAGTATGGAATGGCCTACATTTGGTGAAACCATTTCAGTAGAATCATTGTGACAATGCAATAGATTCAGTCTCCCAAGATATTTTAAAAAATGTTCTAACATAAGTATTTATGCAAACATAGGCTCATTAAAAATGTGCTTCTGCCTACATTTTTGCACAAGTCCAAAAATGTACTTATACATACAATTCACTGCAGTTTCCAGCTGACATGAACTCTAGTGGCAGTAAAAAAACAGCAATTTGTATTCCTTTTCAGTTATGATTACAGGCGCAGATTATTAATTAATAAAGACTTATTTTTGAGTGGTATCTTGCACCTCAAAACACTTTTAACATTGTGCATGATTTGTAAACTAATACATGTTGACGTTTGCATCACATAACCAGCGCTATAAGTATGGATTTTAGTAAACTTGCTCAGTAGTGGACCCGGTACAACATTGCACTTGTGATATGAAGTGCTCAGGTAAAGCCTGTAAAACACGAGTCACGATAAAATAGCTCAAAAAGCGAGCTAACATAGCATGGACCCTGAGCCCCACCTTCAAATTCAAAATGGCTGAAACATTCAGTGCATTCCAAACGGGATATATCGCCCTCCGAAGGGCACTTTGGAGTGAAAACAATCATGGCTGCCATATTGAAGGGTCGTTCCAAACCGAAGTGCTCAAAACTGGCCACTTTAAAGTGCCCTTCGGAATGAAGGTTTTCGAAGGGTACAACTGATGGACACTTCGGGCCCCCATGATCCTTTGCACAGGGAAGTTGTTTGGAGTCACAGAGTTCGAATTCACCTATAAATGTATGTATAGTACTGTTTTTTATACTACTGAGTTAGATTTGGTACAATATACATTACAAATACATACATTACATTACATATACTAATACGCATTATATTTAACGTAAAAGACAATTCAACCCACGTACAAAAATGCGCAACGAAGGCATCTCCTTGATCGTATCGTTAAGAGGTTTTTTGACCCCTACACCCTTCATCCCTTCGAAGCTCTCACTCCGGTGGGTAAACCCTTTATTAGGGCGTAGGGATGAGCCCATCCAAATGGAACGCTGGGATTGTTGTTTACTTTTACTAATGGGGCTTTCCCACCTGAGCCTCACTTTCTGTTTCAAAGTGGCCACGTGAAATGGAGCGTGAGTAGAGGCAATAGCAGAAGCTTGTAAAGATGCAATATTAATTGTTTTAATGCTTAGACAGGACACAGAACAATGTTTGTTGTTTTACTAAATATTATTTGACTACCTGAAAAGCCTCTTTTTTACAGTTGTGAGAAAGGTGAGAAATATGTGCCTTTTCCGGAAGGGGTTCTTTATCAAGGTCTTTGTGGCACATATAATAACACATTCTCAGTGTGTTTTAAACATATGCCTCTCTCTTTTTCTCCTCCTCTCTTCTGTCTCACACTCTTTTACTTTCATTTTATTTTTCCTCTCTGTTGGTGGGATGGTGAGTGTGAGGTTTCATTGCTATATTTTAGATCGGTGGCAAAAAGTGAGCAGGTAATTACTACTATTAGCAAGCTCCCTATCACTGGCCTGTCCAATGACGTGACTAATTATTAGCGAGTGACTATTATGGCTCAAAAGTACATTATTCTTCGAGATTCTTTGGGAAAGCTGATGACATTAATACATGGTCTTATAGAGACACAGATGGGGTCTTGACTGGCCAGCCACACAAGTCAATACTTCTTACATTAAAAGGCCACGGGCTGCTGTGGGGCTTTGGCTGAAGGGACATTTTACTGGAACACTTTTACATGCTGGAAATTACACTTTCATAAGTGAGCAATGCACATAGATAGATTTCAGTGATAAAAACAGGGTGTACAACCCAAAAACATAGCATATATCGTTCTGAAATTTATAACATCATTATCTTTCTAAATTATTTAATAATTTTATTTAATAAAAATAAAATGCCATTACCCACAATATTAATTTTGCTGAATACAAAGCCCCTGTACAAGTAAAATATGTTTGTTTTATGTTTGTAAGAAAGCTATCTGTTAGCGTTCCTGTCCCCCCAAAAAAAAAAGATTGTATATATACATATGCGGTCACACATCTAGTGCAATATGCTAATTAGCCAAACCTTGATCTTGACAGCAGCATCTTTGTAAGAGTCGATGGAAAAGAGAATTAAAGAGAAAGACAAAGTAAGAAATGAAGAACTCTTGAGTAGCATAGTGCATCTCTAACACAAGCCAGGGATAATGCCTGCTGGGAAGGCCAATTTATTCTGGTGGGTGACTGTTGTGTTGGCCATGCTCTTTTTATCTGTCTCTCTATGAGTCATTGCTGAATGGCAGAGAGTGTGGATCTGTTGGTGGGATGGTGAGTGTGAGGTTTCATTGCTATATTTTAGATCGGTGGCAAAAAGTGAGCAGGTAATTACTACTATTAGCAAGCTCCCTATCACTGGCCTGTCCAATGACGTGACTAATTATTAGCGAGTGACTATTATGGCTCAAAAGTACATTATTCTTCTAGATTCTTTGGGGGAGCTGATGACTTTAATACATGGTCTTATAGAGACACAGATGGGGTCTTGACTGGCCACCCACGCAAGTGAACGCTTCTGGCATTAAAAGGCCACGGGCTGCTGTGGGGGTTTGGCTGAAGGGACATTTTATTGGAACACTTTCACATGCTGGAAATTACACTTTCATAAGGGAACAGTGTACAAAGATAGATTTTGGTGGTAAAAACATAGCATATATATAGTTTTCAAAAAGTAAATGGTGTTACCCACAAGCTTCTGAACAAGACAAATATATTTAGAATAACTGGAGAAAGCTATTTGTTAACATTCCTATCCAAAAAGTCTAGAGATGGATTTTTTAATTTATATTTTAATACATTTACAAATGCACAAAATATACAGTAGTGCATCTCTCCCATCATTCTGCAACACAAGCCAGTAAGAATGCCTGCTGGGAAGGCCAATTTATTCTGGTGGGTGACTGTTGTGTTGGCCATGCTGGTTAGCATCTCTCTTTCTCTCCGCCTCTCTATGTGTCATTGCTGTGTGGCAGAGAGTGCATGTGGATTCTGTCGAGCGCTTCCAGATGGAGCTCTATGCTGGGCAGGCAAGGCCTAGCGCAGACTATGACCACTGGAAAAGAAGATTGATTTCCTCTATGGTGTACGACATGCCACGCACCGAAGCTTCACTCTCAAGCTGCACAAAGGAGCCCCAAAACATGCTGTTTTCTCCCAAAAACAATTGGTCCATGTGCAGAGAGACCATGAGCACGGAACCGACTGTTTGTCTCCATTTCCTATGGACAGCTGGGGGAAAAAGAGCTTTTTTTGAATGCCAGCCTTGGGATTGATTTTAAATGATGTTGTTATGTGCTGTCTTTCACCCTCAACACCCATGACTGCAACTGAAAAAAATCACCAGTTTACCTTTTCCTTTACTTTCCATATAGTAACATCCATAACTAGGGTATTTATTTATTTAAATAATTGTATTCTTATTTTTTTATTATTATAATACATTGTATGTGTAATTATTTCCTAAAATAAAATAATAAAATAAAATAATACGGCACAATTTAACTGTCGATAACCCTGCTTTATTCTCTTCCTGTAGACTCTTCTTCGAGATGGCAGAAGGGAGAGCACTGTAAGCACCCTCTACATTTCAGCCTCCAACATTGAAACCGGGCAGAAGATCATCTGCCGGGCGTCCAACAAGGCCGTGCCCAATGGGAAAGAGACCAGTGTCACGATTGACATTCAACGTAAGTGATGTCACTCTCAGATTGTTTCCTTTTTCTTCATTTATTTTCACAAAGTCAGCAGTTTTCTCTGTCTTTCGTTTTGGATCGTGCTTGCTTTCCACTGAATTAAAACACCAAAATACATTGTGATACTAATCAGAGTGCTTAGATTTTCAGTATTAATGGGAGCATTGTCTGCTGGATTGTCATAATTAATGTAGATTGCCAAATCCTCTTGCGATAAATAAAAAATGTGCTGGTATTGTTAACAATTCAACATTGGCACAAAAAGTCACCACAATGTTTCTTCTAGTAACCCTTGAAAATGTAAACTCTAATCAGTTATCATGTTTTTTTCTTTAAATATTCAGTTCCAAAAAAAAAAAAAATCACATTTACTTTCACATCTCACCCACTCATTCTAGTTCTTTCTGTCTGCCCATTTAGAGGAAATCTCTTCTCAAGAAATTTCAGAGAACAATACCGTTATACTTGCATTGCTCGAAGCCTCGAACCCTCATCAATAATGTTAACTATGACTAATAAAGCAGAACATGGTATTTAGAGACCCATTACTAGTGACAGATCCGTTGTGCAACTTTATGCATGACATAAGAAGCACTTTGTGGCGCAAAAGGGATCCGGGTGCCAGGTGAGGCGCTGTGGAGCAGAGCAGATATTAAAGATGATTAACATTTGTTAGTGTTGCACCAGCTTAAATGCTTGCTTGCATGTGTTTATCCAATGCAGCAGATAGGAGATAGGGTATAGTAGTATTACTAATAGTACTATTTCGCATGAAAATAATACCGCAAGGACATGTATTTGTTTGTTTATTTATTTATTTCTCACTTTGCAGTAATGGGAATTAAATAATTACATTTCTGTGCATTACAGGATGGGTGTATTAATTAATCAATCAATCAATCCATCCATCCATCCATATGTATTTATTTATCACAAATGCAAATGCTATAGATAGATAGATAGCATTCATAGATAGAGAGACAGAGAGATAGATAAATAGACATTTAATGATAATGAAGCCTATTTTTAGGATATCATTTTCACATTATCTTCTTTTTTTCGTATTTAAGACTATATTGTATTATCACCAAGCAACAGAGTGTGAACACAGACAGGCGGAGATATACAAAACACAGCGAAATGTTCAGCTGTAAGAAATATTAGGACTAACTGTTGTATAAATTTATGACCTTCCCTATACTAATTTCTGTGTCTCCCACTCGCTCTACTCCAAATGCTCTGTAGACGCGTAGAGACGCTGAACACTCCACTGCTGTCCAGATCTGCTCCCCATTCCACCGTCTGTGTTTTAATTAAACCACGCGAGAAATCAGACCTACTGTAATTGAACTCAGCCACAGCGCAGAGAAATTTGCCAAGTCTCTGCGCTCTCTAATTTCATTACCCCACTCTTACCACCTCTCCACGGAAAGATGGAAATATTTAAAATGTATCACAGAGACGAGCCGTCGTGTTGCAAAATCCTGCGCGGTTGAAAGGAACATCCCTGGGAGAGAGGCAGGTGAATGTGGAACGGGAGCCGTGCAAAGATGATAATGAGGTTTTCAGAATTACATGCAGTCAGAGGCCCAGTCCGATTTTGAATGACTAAATGAATACCCGTCTGAGTGGGATACATTTACATCACCCTCCTGAGCTGGAGCTCTGCAAAGCATGAGACATTAACTCAGAAGAAGGGAACAAATAGAGACGGTGAATGGTAAGCGATGACGGAAAGCTCCCCCTCTGAGCATCAAACACTAGCAGGTGTTTAATGAATAAGTTATGGCGGTATCGGCAGGTGGGATGAAGCTAAGGATACAAACCCGATGCGTAAGAGTACGAGTGTTTCCACTGGCACATCCTCCAGGCCACATGGGGGGCTGTGTAGCCATGCAAATCAGTTAATATTGATGAAGGACAGCTGTCTGCTGATAAACAGCACAGATTATTCAGGGTAAAGAGAACAGCAACACACAACTGTTAAACTCACCGAGATCTTTCCAGTGGAAATTATTTAAGCGTTTAATATAAATAAATGAAGCCAATGCGTAATTACATAGAAAAGTGTGATCTCGCAAGCATTCCCTCACCTGTTCAATAATGAATGTGTTATTTCCCTCACCTGTTCAATTATGAAGGGTGAAGTGAACTTACAGTATGTGAACACAAAAACAATAGTTCTGTCATGACAACTCTCAGAGAGTTTTGCATGGTTATATACATGGCAATGTTAATGTGTTTGGTCTTGGCGGAAAATATCTGCTACACTGCTGCTGCAGCAGAGCAAGTACCGAGACTTGCTACTGCCAATACATCCACAGACATGCTGCTGTGAACATATAGGAAATACTAAAATAACTCCCATGTATAAGATACATAAAGTTAGCAGATCTATACAGGTGGAGCTGGGGAAGGTGGAGGGTTTCTGAAGCGCTGCAACTGCTACGGCAAGCACTAGCCAAGTATTTTCATGTTGAGCAGGGAGCTCATTGGTTGCTGATGTGAAAAGAAACCAATAAGCTGTGCCATGTGATTATGATTATATCAGATTGAGTTAGAACCTATCAGCCTGCGCCATCTAGAGTTTCATGGCATAACTCTTATTTATTTAATTATTTATTTATTTATTTTCTCCTAAAAAACAAGTTTCCAAAGCAATGTCCTCCACTTCTGTTTGTTTGGACCAAGGCACTAAGGTTTGGTTGGTTAGCATCTCATAAATGTTGTGGTTACCCAGCATGCTTTGCAGATTAGGTCAAATCAGACCGGTTTACTCACTAGTATGGTAAAAGTGCTAGAAATGGGTTTAGGAGAGGTAGTCATAGTTGGTTGCAGGTTTACATTTCACTTTAATATTCAATATTATGTGTGTATATTACAGTTGTTGGGTTGTATAGTGCCAAAAGTAGTGCCAGACATTTGGGAAATAACACATATTCCAAATTTCAATCCCAGACATATTTGATAATTTCTCAAAAAGAGAGATAAAAGCACACTTTATTATAAAGAGTTCAAAATCAAGGGATTTTTATTTTGATTAATAGTATGACAGTAAGTTGCCAGCCACCTCCAGCATTTTTTATAATTTTCACAAAATCCAGAATATGTTGTTGTATGAATATCTGAACATGCAATATGTAAAAAAAAAAATACAAACAACATTTCCAAATTTTTCATCTTGATATTATTTGAACTTAATACCCTAAAATTAATTAGATGCACAGATGGGCTATAATTAGATTAGTTAAGGGAATAACACATTATGTGTTAAGGAATATATGTTTTAGCAATACATTATTCATTTAGAGATTTTGATAGACAGCTCCATAGGGCAAAAACTGCCAAATGTTTAAATTCATCGCACAGACCCAAAGCGCTAGATCAAAAGCACTACACCAGTGTAACCCTTATGAAGTGAGACGAAAGCTAAGCTATAGAGTACTGCATAATGTACTCAAGTGTTCGGGTTCTGTGGTATTCGAGAAGCGGTTCGACACGGGTTGATCACGAGTGACTATTATGGTTACTTTGCTGCTCATTCTGTTTGGACAGTTGGTTCAGATATATGCAGAGTTCTGGCATGGAACTCTAGATGGCACAGTCCGATAGGTCTAACTCAATCTGACCTAATGACATCATCACATGGAACATCTGATTGGTTCTCTCCTGTATGGGTAGCCAATGAGCTCACTGCTCAACATTCAAATATATGACTAGTCAGCATGATCTCATAATAATTTGTATGTATTTTACGTAAAATGTGGTTCTATAAAACGTACATTTACGTACGTTTTTACAGGCACTAAAGCGTAAAATAATGAAGTATTTTAACAAATCCAAGCCTTTTTTCGGCGATCTGCTTGCTTCTCCATCCCAAGCAGCGAGTCCAGTGACCGTGAACAGCAAAGCCCGCGCTGACTGATGCGCTCTTTACAAATTTAGATGTTGCTGCTTCAAATGACAGGTTTTACGGCAAGATAATTAAGCGCTCATTGGCTCTCGCCTGCATTCGTCACAGATTGCGACATGCCGTGTTTCTGTGTTTGAATGATGCACGCGTGCCTTCAAGAGTTCACGGACTCGGAGTGGATCGGGAAAATTATCTGGATAATATTTTCAGCGATTAACAACATAAATTCTGCTCTGGATCACACAAACCTACTATATTCCGCCAGAGAGGACTGCGGGTGCAACACATCCTCATTTGGATTACTTTTGGTACTGCTTTTAACATTTTTGCAATAAATAAATTATTGTAATTGCATATATCTGTCTGTCATGTTTTTCTTATACTGTACAGAAATGTTTAGATTTATAAGTAGGAGTGGAATTAGCGACTATAAAAATATTTTTAATGCTGTATTGTTACTAAAATTGTTATTTTCCTGCGTATTTCAGTCATTTGGGTTTTATATCCTTTTATATTCACTATATGGGTAGGTTAATGTTTGGAGGTAGCTTAAGTGGTCTAAAAATCTAAATTGCATATGAACAAAATGATAAAAATGCATATTCGCTATAAAATGGGTAGGTTTAGGTTTGGGGGTAGATTAAGAGGTCTAAAAATCTAAATCGCTTATTGATAAAATGATAAAAATGCATTGATACGAATACCTTGATGATATAAAAGATACGTAAATATTTTTACGTTTTTTATCTAAAAATACGTAGCGATTTGTACGTTTTAAACGTTGAAATACGTCTAGATTGTACATTGTAGCATGAATAAAAACGCACAAAAGTGTACGTTTTGTGCTTGTAAATGTTACGTATTAATACCTACATATAAACATGACACCACGCTGGACTAGTACTTGCCGTAGCAGTTGTAGCTTGCTTCAGAAACCCTCCACCTTCCCCAGCTCCACCTGTATAGATCTGCTACGAGGTGATTTATGTATGCTATATGGGGGTTATTTCATGTATGGTATATATTGCAGCAGCAATATTTCTTACATGCTCACAGCAGCATGTTGTGGATGTATTGGCAGTAGCAAGTCTCGGTACTTGCTCTGCCGCAGACCATTCCGCAGACTATTCCGCCAAGACCAAATACATTAACATTGTCATGTACATTACCATGCAAATCCCTTCAAGAGTTGTCATGACAGAAATGTATATTTTCACTCTGGACTATACATTTGACTCAGATTCCGTGATTGTCTGTGGTGATTCTTGTAGTGTTTATTGTATTTGTGTTGTTTTAATGTATATAAACCTACTGTCACAAGCAATCCGTCATCTTCTGAGGCCGGGTTTTCATATCATCAGAAAACAGTTTCTACCTTAGGAGGTTGATTTTTAGCTGTCTGAGATGTCGAACAAGAACATGGTTTGTGTAACATTATCAGTATATTATTAGCTGTTTGATAATGTAGTCAAGCCAAAGGATAATGATATCAGTTATGTTATGTGTCTGACATTGTAGAGAGCGATATATATAAAATGTGTTATGATTCTGATGCATGGACTTGTAGAGGACAACATATAAGTTTCTGGTTCAAACAGATATGGATGAGTTAATCTAATTTTGCCACTTGCCTTTGAATAACATTTCATAAAGTTAACTGAGTGAAAGTGGAGCAGGTAGTCTGAGCTGGTGTGATTTAATGGAGGCGGGGACTAATTTGCATATTCATGGTTCCGGGTATACTTAATGAGGTAAGGGTGTAGAATTATGTTCAAGTCATTTTAAGATATTAAGACAGTATTTTATTGGGAAGAAACTTTGAATATGTAATTTTTTGATTATCAAAGATGAGTTTGAAGGCATAACAGTGTGACTGCAGGGGGATTTTAACAGCATACAGTAAATCAGTGGTACATAAAGATGATTAAGTCATGAGTCTTTATATTGTGTGTGTGTATGTATGTGTGTGTGTATGTGTGTGTGTGTGTGTGTGTGTGTGTGTGTGTGTGTGTGTGTGTGTGTCTGTGTGTGTTTCTACATTACTTATATTGAAAATACTTGCCAGAAACCGTTACTTACTTTGTCGCCAAATAAACTCACCGAAAAAGGGCCTTAATATAGACGCATGAGCTGTGTTCGGAGAAAGTGCAAAAGTTGATGTGAGACCTCAGTGTCAGTGAAACCCGCGCTGTGGCACAGATTCAGTTGAGTTATAAAGAGATTAAATCGCCCTCCTCCTGCTGATACCAGGCCATCAACTCTCTCTTTCTCACCGAGAACAGCTGGCTACAATGACCCGGGGAGAATGGAAATCAAGCTTTAAGAAAGACAGAGAAGCCATTTTCTTTGGCACCTTCCTCGCAATTCTGGGGAAGTTGGCTGATTGTTCAAAACTGCCATCTGCTCTTTGCTTTGAACTTCCGATCAAAAGCTGTCATCTCACCACTGTCCCCCCAAACCCTTTTATTTTAAATAATAATTTTTTTATCTCCTCCAATCCCATTGTTTTGGGGGTTGTCATTGTTGAAGCCGTGTTTCAAACATTCGGGCTCTCCCTGCTGATGAAGCTGAGGAATTAGCAGAGCTGCACATTGATGGCCTGTCGCGTTCTGCTCAGGCCGGAGAGACTCATGCATTTATACATCAAAGTGACAAACAGACTTCTTTATTAAGACACTGTCTGTCGATAGATTTGGGGGTCATGGGGAGTCTTAGCGAGCTTCTGCCAGCCTGCCTCTGGAGCCCAGGCCTTTGAGAGACGCTAGTCAGACCTCCAGGGCCAAACATCCATTTAAAAGTGCTTATTTCATTATTTAAGACAGAAAGTTAATGTCACTTTTCAGTTTTGTCATAAGTAGACAACACTTTTGATGGCTTTCGTCTCCCTCAAGGGTCACTCTCAAAAGACTTGAACTGACATCAAAGGCAATCATGATGTGCTTCAAAACAGCTATGGCCAAAATGAATGTTCACATCAAAAACATTGAAAATAATAAGTCACTGAAGACTTTTCGGTGCAACGACTTTATCACAGGAATTGAGTGTTCTTAAAGGGATAGTTCACTTAAAAATGATTAATTTGCTGTCAGATTCATTTACAAAATGATTAATTTACTGTGTTCCGTGTTTTGTGAATGTCTGTTGATGTCCACCTTCTCAGCTACGTGTGTTTTCCTGGTTACCTTGTTTCTATTAAAACTTCCTTGTTGATGTACTCCACGTCTCCTCGTTCCTCACTCCGCGCTCCAACACATTAGCATACGTGACAGAATACCGGACCAAGACAGTAAGCGGCACCCCTTCTCCCCGTTTTGTTTTCTCGTTTTGTTTAAAAGTGTTTTCTTTAGAATTGTTTTAATTGATCCCCTGGAGCAGTTATGTTCTATCTATCAAGATGGCCATCCCCTGGAACTTTACATCAGGGAATTCCCCACCTGCTCCAAGCAGACGTCTTTCGACCGGTGCTCTCTTGAGGACTGTTTCTGGGGTCGTCTGGATGAGGGGATCCAGGTGGACCCTGCCCGATTACATCAACCTGGCTCGGTTCCTCTGCGGATCCCGTCTCCTCTCCGCCAGCCCAGAGGCATCACACCATAGTCCCCTCCATCCTCAGTCAAGTCCACCGACCGCGGCTCTCTACAGCCCGCCGGCCGCGCCATTCCCAAGCCCACCGTTCCCAAGTTTAACCCACGGAGGGCTCCTGTTCCCGAGTTTAGCCCAGTGAGGGCTCCTGTCCCCGAGTCTAGCCAAGTGAGGGCTCCTGTCCCTGAGTTTTGCACAGAGAGGGCTCCAGTCCCCGTGTCTAGCACAGAAAGGGTTCCAGTTCCCATGGTAGTAGGGGTCCATCCGTGAAGGCCGGGCCGAGTGCCGAGGCCAGGCCTCCCGAGTCTCCTGATCCGCCATGGCCTCTTAAGCTCCCTGCTCCGCCATTGCCTCCTGAACTGTCTGCTCCGCCATGGCTTCCTGAACTGCCTGTTCTGCCATGGCTCCCCGAGCTCCCTGTTCCGCCATGGCCTCCTGAACTGTATGCTCTGCCATGGCCTCCTAACCTACCCGCTTCGCCATGGCTTCATAGTGTGTCTGCTGCACCACTGCCTGGTCCAGGGGCGCCCACCCCCCCGCCCGGAATTGTTACGGCGCAGTACGCGCCTTCCGGGAGGGGGGAGTAATGTCAGACTTTGTTCCGTGTTTTGTGAATGACTGTTGATGTCCACCTTCTCAGCTACGTGTGTTTTCCTGGTTCCCTTGTTTCTATTAAAACTTCCTTGTTGATGTACTCCACATCTCCTTGTTCCTCGCTCTGTGCTCCAACACAGTAGCATACGTGACATTTACTCACCCTCAAGTTGTCCCAAACCTATATGAGTTTCTTTCTTCTATTGAACACAAAAGAAGATATTTTGAAGAATGCTGGTAACCAAACTGTTGATGGTAGCCATTGACATTTATTCATGTATTTATTTATATTGTGGAAGTCAATGGCTACCATCAACTGTTTGGTTACAAACATTTATTATTATTATTTGAGTATCTAATTTTATACATTAGGCTTTTACCTTATGCTAAAGTACACAACGGAGGTCAAATTTATGGAGGGAAGGGAAAAAAACACCATTGTTTTTTACAGAGGCCCAAACGGAGCAATTTGATGAAATTGCTTATATTTATATGGCCAAAAATTAAGATTACAACCTGATAGTTTATAATGTAAATCAATGAGATATAGCAGACTACTTAAATAAAATGATTTGCATATCAGTCACTCTATATCTTCCGATAATATGCCTTAGTAAGATGATATTTAAATGCTTAGTTTTATGGTCAGAGCTCTGTAGTTTTTAGTGTTAAACATATAATGCAATACAATACAATGATGATGAACAAATAAACCTTCCTCAAAAGCCTGATAGGTTAATGTGATTTTTCTAAAAAATTATTTATAGATAATCAAGTTGTTTCATTTCAAAACATTTCTAACAATATAAAAGTTATTCTTACATTTACTTTATAACAATCAGTAAATATTTTAAAAGTAAAGACACATGAACCACGAGCTGAAGGGCGTTTTTATAATTATGCTCAAAGGTCTTCTTTACTGACTAAAACTATCAGTCAGATGACAGAAAGCTAGTATATTGTGTCAAGTTTTTATCGTGCTGGCTATTTAGAGGCCTTATAAATTTGCATATCATATACAATACAGTAGGGTTAATAGTAATTACCAATATCATAATTAATGATGCTTCTGCCAATATAGACCATCAATGTACACTCTGTGGTTAACTGTATCTCTTTTTTAGCATGTATCAACCAATAAACACGCCTGATATCCTCCTACCTGCATGCCCAATTAGCCAGAGTAAACGCTTTACACATATCCTGCTGGTAACCGGGCAGCACACAGCACTAATCAGTTTGTCCATGGTTGCGCCGGTGTGTCCCGCGGGCTCAAGAATGACGGTTGGTATTGGTGTGACAACCTAAGTGTGTGTGGTCGAAATAGGCAGATGGGGGAAAGGGCAGCACCTGCACCCACCGCTGGGATGCCGCTCTGCCCAGCTGTGCTGCTGTGGACCAAACACTGTACTTCAGAGCAGACATGCGCCCACACACGCACACTTCACACAGCAGCAGAGCCTCGGTGGCACTCCAGCTGAGTCAGACCTGTTTTCTTTTGCTCCGCTGACCTGTGTTGTTGAATACAGCTCCGCCAGCACAGACTAAATTAGGGTTACTTGAGTGTAATAGGACAGAGAAAACATATATGCAGAATAGCTGGCTCTCAAACGCATAACTGGCACTGGGTTTCTCTTTCTCTCGCTCCTCTATCTTTATCTGCTCCCTGTGGACGCTGAATTGCTGATGTGTGCTGCTTAGCTTCTGCGCTTGCCACTGTCCGGTCTTGGTAAAAGCACAACAATTAGGTCTCTTTTCCTTTTTTTAGCCTCCCTGGAGACCCGTAAAGCTGTTTTTGTTGTATATCTTCGTTGTTTTCAGTGCATCACATGGGCAATGCAAAATTAGGCCCGGCATGAGAGGCATATGAGTGACATCTACTGCATCTAATCATGCTATTTCACATTAAAACATGCTAAACAATTTTCGTTAATGGAAACTTTCAGGCCTGCAGCATTAATGAGTTTACCTGCTTTAATTATTCATCATGTTTTCATTTATGTTTTACTTTTTCTTAGAAAAAAAATTATAGCTGTAGACTTACTTAAGTCACATAAATCCAAAACTTCATCTTTAATTATTTTATTCTTCATCTTTTTGTTTTAATTACCCAGATGAAGCTCTTGGATCTGTAGACTGATATGAATCATTTTGTCTCTAAATTGTATTTTAGACTTTTGCACATTAATATTATTTACTTTGGGAAAAGAACATTTGATGTAGGCAACGTGTTAATTAAAAGAAAAAGAAAAAGAGGTATTATGGTATTTGTGCATAATCTTTGTGTTTGTTATTAATATCCCAGTTTAAATGCCATTGCGTGGAGTTCTTTTTGTTTTAATTGTAATAGAAGGCTTTGTGATTAAACCATTGATCTAATTAGTCCTCAATTGCAAAGATAAAAAGGTATATCTCTCTTTATTTGACATACAGTTCTTTAGTTAGTGTTTTTCACAAATTCAGTTTATAATACAATCACAATTATTTCCGACACTCCTACCTGAACAATCCCTCAGATAATAGCAGAAGCAATTTTTCACATATTGGTTAAAATTACTGAACATTTAGGCTAAAAAAAGGAATGTTTGCTTATTAGTTTCTGTAATTACTTTTGTCTTTCTGCAGACTTACCGTTGGTGAATCTCTCTGTGGAGCCTCAACCAGTCCTGGAGGGAAACCTGGTGAAGTTTCATTGCTCTGCCAAAGCTAATCCGCCAGTCACCCAATACAAGTAAGACACCTAACGCAGTTGAAAGAAAAAATGCCAAATGTGACCCTGGACCACAAAACCAGTCATAAGGGTCAATTTTTTGAAATTGAGATTTATACATAATCTGAAAGCTGAATAAATAAGCGTTCCATTGATGTATGGTTTGTTAGGATAGGATTATATTAGGATATGTTTACGGTAGGAAATTTACAAAATATATTCATGGAACATGATCTTTACTTAATATCCTAATTATTTTTGGCATAAAAGAAAAATTGATAATTTTGACCCATACAATGTATTGTTGGCTATTGCTACAAATATACCCGTGCAACTTAAGACTGGTTTTGTTGTAAGGGTCACAAATGATCCAGTACTGGTGGTCTTTTATAATACTGCATCCACTGAGGATGATTAAACAGAACTAACTCTAATTCACGATTGTCATCTGACTGGCACATCACTGTGTTGCAAAAACACTCTTGACATTTAGTTGCAAATATTTTTAGAGCCATCTCAAAGCTGAAATCCACTATCTTTGCTGGCATCCGTTCGCTATGTCTAAGCCAAGACCAGGATTGGGGCACCACATCAGGCATTCAAATCAAAGCAAGGATGTGTCTATCTGACACACTGATCCAATATCCAAGAATAATGTTTCCTGCCCTCTCCAAACAGATGAGAATGAGGTTGAAATACAAGTTATTTATTTCCGTGAGATGTAGCCTCGGCCTTGCGGAGGGCCAATAGCGAGGCGATTTGTTAGAACATGCTTTTCGGTGTGGGTTTTAAAACTAGGTGAAAAATAAGTGCAGTAAAATCAATAGTGAAGGGAATTGCACAGCGGTGGATCTTGATGCACTGAACGGATCCGTGATACAGTTGTAGGTGGGCAAACCGAGTTGTTTCTAGCTTTTGAAATGACAGATACCGGAATCAGACAAGCCTGTGTTTGATTGCCCATCAGGCCTTAGCTGAATGAAGACACATTGGCTTTTTTGTTTGTTTTGTTTTAGTTTTTCCACACCTGAGCATCAGATATGAAGAGTGAGATGACTAGCTTCTGCTCAAAATAACTATGACATGACTTAATGATTTACACTGAAATAATGGCATAATATCATGCTGAGTTTAAGGCAAGAAACATTTACAGACTGTGTTGACTTCAAGACGTCAAGTTACCTTGCCATGTTACCTTGTTCTTTCCACCTACACATTATTGTCTCTTAATGGATATGCAATAGGACATACAGCTTCCAGAATCTTCATTATAAAGGACAGGAGCAATAGCATGCGTTTAAGCTGTAGCTGTACTTTATATAGTATACGGTTTATTGATCTTTGCATATTTTTCAAGTACTGAAAATGTCTTTCAGAACCTATTATAAATCACTTTAGTAATCACTGTGCTACTATTTCTAGTTATGCAGTTGTCCATGGACATTTAGATTTTTATTTTTTAAACAATGTCCTTTATATGATAGATTTGTTTTTTGTTATTTTTAGATTTGTTTGATGTAGCTGGGTGCCGCGGACAGACGCCGAACGGCACCGCCGGTGTGTGTACACTCATAGAAAATAATGAAATAGAAATTTAAAGACGTGGCATGACGTGACGCTGCGCTTCTCATCCGGTGTGCGGTTTTTTTCACCTCCATCCCCAAACGTCTTTGTTTGAGCTTCCGAAAGCGGATGATGTCAGGAAACAGTGGTTGCAATTTATTTTTTAACTCTGTTCTTGAGCATTATAACCCCAATTTGATATTTTGTGCTGCGCATTTTACTGAGGACAGCTTCCACAACACGAGGGAGTACACTGAGTGCCGGATTCACCAAAAAGCTTTTGTTGAAAGACAGAGCAAGGGGCGTGGCAGTACTGAAGCACCATCTAAGCTGTTCCCCAATCACAACGCACTGCGATAGTGAACCAATCACAACACATTTCGTTTTTTTTTAAACGAATCAAGTAAGATGATGCAGCCGCTCGGACGCAACAATATTCAAATTCCGGTGGCCTGGCAACTTCTCCCGGTGCTCTCAATCCAGGAAATTTGCATGCATAATAGGCTATACTCAAAATATTATAACTTTAATTTCTGCAATTTAAATTATCGAAACATTTTGAATTTATTCTCGTAATATTTCGACTTTATTCTCGTAATATTTCAACTTTATTCTTGTAGTATTTTGACTTTATTCTCGAAACATTTCGACTTTATTCTCAAACTATTTCAACTTTATTATCGTAGTATTTTGACTTTATTCTCGAAATATTTCGAATTTATTCTCGTAGTGTTTCAACTTTATTCTCATAATATTTAGACTTTATTCTTGTAACTTCAACATTATTCTCGAAATATTTTGACATTATTCTCGTAGTGCTTCGACTTTATTCTCGAAATATTTCGACTTTATTCTCGTAGTGTTTCGACTTTATTTTCGTAATATTTCGACTTTATTCTCGTAATATTTTGACTTTATTCTCGTAACTTCGACATTATTCTCGAAATATTATGACTTTAATCTCGTAATCTTATTTATTTTTATTTTTTAACGTGGCACTAAAATGCCATCGTACCATTGGGGGGGGGGGGGGGGAATCCAACTTGTGAGATAAAAAGTTATTTTTATATTATAAAAATAATATTGTCTTGTAAAACATACTTCAATAATCTTTGCTTTAATTTTTAATTAACAACTTGTAAAAACATTAAAACGTAAAGTGCTATTCAGTAATTCATCAAATAATGGAGAAGTGTGTGTATAGAAAGATAAATATACAGATGTTTGGGGGGGTCAAGCACTGGTTCATCATTGTAAAGACTACAAAAAAATAATAAAAAAAGCTGTACAGTGTCTCAATAAATAATGCTAGTTTGTAATAGTCTACTGCATCTTCCATAACCAAGTATTCACAACTGGCCTGCAAGCTAGGATGCTGCATAATACAAATTGCATAGATTTTGAACAATTATTTTAGTGAAATGGGTGGTGAAACATGACGGTGCATGAAAAAATATTCTTCATATGTGCAGTATTTGCACATATTTAGAGTGCGTATGCTGTGCTTAGCGATGAAATTGTGTGATTTTGCCTGGAGCGAGTCTGCGCATCAGTGTTTTCTCTCACTCCAAGATTGCTTCTGATTGTGAAAATAATATACGTGCAAACTGAATGTAATGTTTTCAAGACACTTAATTACATGCTATTTACAGTGAAATGAAAATGTATTACAGTTAAAATAAACATTAAATGCAATTAGCTGAATTAGTTGAGTGCTTTTGACACACTTAACTATAGGACTAGAGTATATATTTATATGTAATTTCATAATAGCATTTATTGTTTTTGAAATATGGTTAAAGTTACTGATGAATGTACTACCAAGCATTTATGATAAGCTAAAATATACTTATATCTCATGTAGTTACATATATTTGCAATTAAAACTGGCCAGTAAAGGAGGGAGGAAGCTACATTGTGTTTAGAACAGATTTTTAATTTTTATTTTTTAACAGGACATATATTTTACAGAATTTGCGCAATTAATTTAGTGAATTAGATGCTGAAACATCACTGACAGTGCATGTAAATATTCATATGTGTAGCATTTGCAAATTGTTAGCGTGTGAGCAGAGCAATGAATGAAGTTGCATGTTTTTGCCCGAAGCTTCAGTGTTTTCTCTCACTCCATCAAGAGCATAACACGTTAACGACCCATGAATTCACTACATTAGACTATTAGCAGTCAGCTTTTGTGAAATATTATTAGAAAGAAAATGAATTCCTAAATGCTCTCCGTCTCTGGACAGTGCACTGAGTTCCTCTTTCTCTTCCTTGTCTACGGGCCCTGTTGAAACTGCTGCCATTGATCTGAGAGATTTAGTGGCATCTCACTTGTGAATTTAATAAATGTCTTGATTGACACTTTCCTTGACTTTCTCCATGGGAGAGCAATAAAAAATATCAACGCTAGAGTTTGAATTAATGATAGCCTTCCAAAGAGGATTCATGGACCATGCTGCATTGAAATGTCCCTGACATTAACATGGGGTAATTTTGTCGCCCATTGATTAAGGGATGAAAAAAGTAGAAATGCTATTATTGTGGTGTCGGTATAATGTGATGTGTTGAGGAGTGGTAAGTACCCAGATTCATGTGCATTGAGACGGATCATTACCGGTCGGGTTCATTTTATGAAATGGGAGTCAGGAAAGATGTGGACTTCAATCGCTCCCAAAATAGTGTCTTAAGAGTGAATGTGCTAGGGTAATATGGTGCTTCTATATACTAAAACCATGTGGTGATATATAATGGTGTACATATCGTTACTTTCTCTTATTTTTGTAATATTAATGTTTTATTGCTGATGAAGAGGTTTTCATGGTGGGCTGCTTGCTTCGCTCATCAACCGTATGATGTGCACACACAGATATGGGCACTTCCGTTGTTTGTTTTCCAAGACCATGTTCCCCAGTGTCTCTGAGAAGCAGCCAGACATGATTCAACAACCAGGGAACAGCACATGGAAAAATGACCAACAGCAACAGATGTAGCCGATATCTCAAAACAGAAAATTAAACTCTGGCATCTGTCCTGCTGGCTGCTGGATTGACCAATATGAGTCCATCTCATGATGCTATCATAATGGAGTGAACAGCAGCTTTATTGTAACCTAGAAAGTGTGTGTGGCATGATCCCAGACGGATGAAGAGGAGGATGGAGAAGACAGCCTCATCATCTCCAGCACATGTCCCATGACATCCAAATGAATATTGAAATGTCATTTGTCCCAGGGCAAAAGCTGAAATAATAAATCTACCAAAATCCAGTCTTTGTTGCTGCTGCCCACAGACGACTGTTGTACACTTGTGAAAAAAAGTTATAAATAAAAGACCACTTAAGTGACTTAAAGAGACACTTTCATAGACTCTTGACGCTTTATAGAATTACACTAAATTTGATATGTTGACTAACATACTAAAGCACATGTGCTTGATTATTATTCCTTTGAATGGTAGTGTGTTATGATATTACATTTAAAATTTATTTATTTTAAATATACTAAATTACAATTTCATCATTACACATTTAATGACAGTACATATATATATATTTTTAAATACAGGACATCTAAGTTTTAATATAAATGACATTAAAGGATATTTTAGTTAACCATAAGTGACTGTCAGTAAGGTTGGCATATTTTAAAGACAACACAAGTAAGTATTAATTAAGATACATAAAAGTAGGTTTTGGCTCCTAATTTAAATCTTTAACTCTTTAATCTAAATTAAGCACTGTTAAATTGCATAGTAGTGTGTTATGATATTACATTTAAAATTTATTTATTTTAAATATACTAAATTACAATTTCATCATTACACATTTAATGACAGTACATATATATTTTTTTAAATACAGGACATCTAAGTTTTAATATAAATGACATTAAAGGATATTTTAGTTAACCATAAATGACTGTCAGTAAGGTTGGCATATTTTAAAGACAACACAAGTAAGTATTAATTAAGATACATAAAAGTAGGTTTTGGCTCCTAATTTAAATCTTTAACTCTTTAATCTAAATTAAGCACTGTTAAATTGCATTTAGCACTATTAACTAATTAACTATTTAAGAATTTAATAGAAATGTAAACTATAATACATTTTCCTTTAATTGCAAATCTAATGCAAATACGTTTCATGAAAGGTCACATTCAGTTCAGACTTAAGTATATTCCTTTAAAGTACTTCTTTTTAAAGTATTCTTTCCAGGGTTTTGTTTTGTTGTTGTTGTTATTTTTCTTGGGGGAATAAAAAAGGAGCAAAAAACTACTGTACCCTTCAACTCCAGAATAATAAAGCAGTCCAAAAGTTTACAAAAGTTAACACAGATAGTCTGCCGGGTTTCCATTGGGGGGGTCATGTTTGTTCTGTTTAGAAGACCCTGGCTGCAGCCCAACGGAGCCACTGTGCTCACGGATATTTTGGCTCTTTAGATGTGCAGCGCTGAATCCTTCAGCTCTGGCAAAGCTAACCCACCATTTGGGCCTTTCCTGCCGGCCAAACCTCCCAGTCTGCCACCCCATGGGCTTAAAACCAACACACAGTCCAGCTTTGCTCTGTATTGCCATAGTTTTGTGCTGTCAGAATACTAGTTGGAATTATAAGTAGAGATCTCAGTTGATAAAAATGATTGAATTAAATACACTTGTTTGTTGTGAATTCAATCACAATAAATTGCATATATTAGTACTTTCAGAAAAAGCTCCCAAGTTATTCAAAGACATTACATTATTGTGGAAGAGGGATTAATCTTTGAATACACATTATTAAAAACTAGCTGTAGAAGTTACACTGGGCCTAGCCATTTTACAAAAAGTACACTTTAGTTTACTTTTAATAGAGCACTCTTTAAATAAATAATATACTTTAAAATAATATACTTTGGCAAACTGAGTGTGATGTTTTCAGAACACTTAATTGCATGTAATTTACAATTAAATTAAAATGTATTACAGTTAAAATGTATGTGAAATGCAGTTAGTTAGGAGTGAGTTTTTGAACCACTCAAGTAGGATTTAAGTATATCTTATGTAATTACTTCTACTGTACTTGAAATATGGTTAAAGTGTTTAATTTAGTACATCGCAATTACATTAACTTTAAATGTAATATCAAATAACACACTACAGTAAAAATTATAATCAAGTACTTTACATGTGCTTTATAGTAGGTTAGTCAACACATCAAAATAAGTGTTAAAGCATGAAGATCATTCAAATATGTGACCCTGGACCACAAAACTTCAAGTGTCAATTTTTCAAAATTGAGATTTATACATAAACTGAAAAGCTGAATAAATAAGCTTTTCATTGATGTGTGGTTTGTTAGGATAGGGAAATATTTGGCCGAGATACAATTATTTGAAAATCTGGAATCTGAGGGTGCGAAAAAATCAAAATATTGAGAAAATGGCCTTTAAAGTTGTCCAAATGAAGTTCTTAGCAATGCATATTACTAATCAAAAATTAAGTTTTAATATATTTACGGTAGGAAATTTACAAAACATATTCATGGAACATGATATTTACTTAATATCCTAATGATTTTTGGCATAAAATAAAAATCTATAATTTTGACCCATACAATGTATTTTTGGCTATTGCTACAAATATACCCCAGCGACTTAAGACTGGATTTGTGGTCCAGGGTCACATGTAATGATTTACTTTGTACTTTAAAATAAAACGTTTAATTTGACATTATTACAAAGTGAGCCTTTTAAAAGTGTACTTAATTGTATTAAAAAAACATGAAAGCGTTTTCTCCTTAAGTTCACTTAAGTAGCCTTTTATTTTGCTAATATTTTATTGTCTGCATTTTTCATATTTTTTATCATCTGTGCTTTAGCAAAATGCATAGCCTGAGATTCACAAAAAACATGGAAATGTTACTTGAAGCATGCCATGTTTCAAATATAGAATTAGATTAGATTGATTTATTGTTTTATTCATTCATTCATTCATGGGAAATGAATCGTTAACTAACATGACAGCCAGTTAAAAACATTCCACACACAAGCTTGAATGTAAAATGCATTAGAGCAGCAAATCTCTGGTAAAGCCTGAGGAAGATTTAAGAGGCTTGAAAGGGTAGAGCTCAATAAATATTGTGTGTCATAGTAGTTACTTTCCCATGTATTGACTTGAGAAAATGGGATTTAAATTAATAGGAAATATGTGCTGCTTGTCATAAGGGACCACAGCTGAGATTGATAATAACACAAAACATATGAATAAAAGTTTATAATGAAAGACGTGCACAGCTAACGCACAAATATAAGCTAGTTACTTAAAAGAACAAGATAATCATCCTTCTAGGCTCTTGTAATAAACAGGCTATTTAATGCTGAATGAAATTATGGCGTAGTGAATCTTCTGATCTGATTACAAAGCAGCTGCTTCAAAAAGCTCTATGTGTAATTTATGTTACCACAAGAAAGAAAAACTCCGGGAAAGATGTATAGCAGGCGACTGCTGCTGTAATTGCCCATAAATATAACGTTTCACAGCGTCGCCTATTCACTTCCCTCAGAGCAATTATGTCGAGGACGGAGGCGACATGCTCAGATTTAAATATTTTTGGAAGCACAGGTGTGCCTGCGCAGATTTAGCAGACTGTGTTCTAAGCTGCTTATGTTAACGCCATGAAACAGTGCTTCTCAAGCACAGTAGCTAGGCCAATTACAACTGCTGTCCCTCCTTATTTTAATTTAGTCAAGAGGGAGACTGTTATCATTTAAATGACACTCTATCGAGGCCTGCAGATGGTATGAGTTAGTTGCAGAGTTAATGAATTGTGTACTCATTCCTACAGAGAAGGTGAATAGTGACGTTTTGGCAGCTCTCTATCAGTGCCGGCTGCTGGCTTTGTAAAGCAATGCTTCTTGACAGCAAGGAGTTAACTGGCATTGAATATATTAGTTTATTGAGATATTATTCCTAGTGTCAGGCTGTGAGACACCCATCCACCATTGGCTTTGGCTTTTTACAAATGTGTCCCTTCATAGACGCCAACAGAGAACTACAAAGTAGCAAGTGACTTAAAGATGCATTACTTTGTCAGTATGGGAGAAAAAAAAAGTATTGTCGGAAGATGCCTTTGTCTTACAGAAATGAATGGTTCCTTGTGGGAAGTGCTGTGAATTTATTAACATCTGATGTCTTTGGTACAGTATACTGTATGGGGTTTGTGTCATTAGGCCATGTGGAGAGGGACTGGTGGCTATTTGTCAATTCAGGATATGTTTTTACCAGTCTGGCTCCATTCAGTGTTGTTAACTTGGTACCCAGGCAAGAAACATGCTGAAGCAAGCAGAGATATCTCACTTCACTGATTTGTCATATAACAGTGTTGTAATTTCCTCAAACAAAGTGGCACCGGTGAAACTGGCTCCCATTGAAGATGGCGGTCTTTCTTTCTTTCGGTCTCTAACCACCTACAGACAGGCAGCTATCATGCCTCATTGATGACTATGATAGAAGCAGATGGATTAGACACCAGGTCTTCCTCCTATCGCCATGGCAACCTCCAAATTGGGTTCCACTTTCCTGTGATAGCGTACGTCAGGCAGGGGCTCATAATGATGGCTTTCTGTTCCATTACTGAAAAAGTTAGACTTAAAAGAGTTAATCTTTTTCTCGACTTGTGGATCTGAGACCACTTTTACAAATGAGCTTAAAGATATGTATCACATTATCTTAGAGAGTAGCACTGTGACCCGCTCGATGTGAAAACTAGATCTCAGACTGATAGCAAGGTTTCAAATTTATAAATGAAGTCTAAGGGAAGTTAAGACAGGGAAGTTTGATGTCATGACTCAAATCAAAATGATTTTACCAAGGTAGGACGTATTCAAAGATAAACATATTTTACTGGTCCTAGAACATAATTGTAACCTGGTTCACCCTTAACCATAAACTACATATAAAATTAGGGAGACAATTATAAATTGACAAGAATGTTGCACCAATCCCATCTATAACTTTAATATTAACTATTAAATCTGACTATTTAACAAAGTTTGTTCTAGGACCAACAAGAACATTTGCTCCTGGAGGACCACTTTCCTGCAGTTTTTAGCTTTGAGCTGCCCCAAAACACTTACCTAGAAGTTTTTAGTCATCCTGAGTCCTTGATCACCTGGTTCAGGCATGTTTAGGACTGGAGCTAAACTCTGCAGGATAGTGGACCTACAGGAGCAGGATTGGACACTCTTGAATAAGGATGTTCATCAAAGAGCACTTACCTCCTGTCAATAATGTGCAAAAAAAATTACCTTTAGCTATAACAGCTTGTCAGTGGGGCAGTACCCTTAAAAGGACAACTTTGTACCTTATCTGCACCTAAAAGGTGTATATTAGTACCTTAAGGGGAACACGTTGCTATAATAAGGTACTAGTATAACCCTTTTAGAGGTAAATGAGGTAGAAAATGTTAATTTGTACCTGTTGTACCCCTAAAGGTACAATTATTGCATGCTTTTGAGTGTACAGGAATTATAACATCCTGCAATATGTTTTGTCAATGCTATAGGAAACCATTAAGTTCACTAGCTTTTTTGTGGTTTGGCACTAACTTTTGTTTAGTGCTAATAGTTGTTTGGTAATGCTGTGTTTAACTGTGCCTGGACCGGAAACCACTCTTTAACTATTGTATTGGCTGCAGGTAATACTCACCTTCTTTGTCTGCTTAGAGTGGGCTTCATAACTCTATATCATATCTATCTACTGTTCATAGGTGGGCCAAAGGAGGAAGCATGATAAAGGAAGTGTCTGGAGACACTTATGAGGTCATAGTGGATCACTCATTCTTCACAGAGCCAGTTTCCTGTGAGGTCACCAACCCACTTGGGAGCACCAACATCAGTCGGAACGTGGATGTCTACTGTGAGTTATTTCAGTTTTTTTTTTTTTTTTATATCTGAGTTGTCCAAACCTTCATGAGGGACCATGTTCCTGCAGGGCTACAACCTGCTTCAAAACACCTGCACACTTCTGGCAGTTCTAAAGACCTTGATTAGCTGGTTCAGGTGTGTTAAAATATAGCTGGAGCAAAGTTCTGCAAGAATATGACCCACCGTGAGCAGGATTGGATACCTCTGGTTCAGAATTGTTGAACGTATCTCCACAAATATTAGGAGAGCGACTTATAATCCTCAGCTGCCATCAATCTCATATTAAAACAAGCTTACAAGCACTAAGTTTAAAATATGACCTCTCTGAATAGATTGTATAACCTGGTTTATTTTCTCCAGTTGGACCTCGGATGGCTGCAGAGCCCCAGTCTTTACAGGTTGACCTAGGATCCGATGCTGTTTTTAACTGTGCCTGGACCGGAAACCCCTCTTTAACTATTGTATGGATGAAAAGGGGCTCTGGGGTGGTAAGTTGCTAGACATTGTTATTAGACATTGCTTTTAGTAAACACATAGATCCCTTACACCAACCATTCCACTTTTCAATACAGCTACATTAATAGTACATTGATATTCAGACATCTTGTCTTGTAAAGAAGAGATCAAGCAAACATGAAAAAAAAAATCAATTTAATTTGATTTGGTCTTTTCATCCATTAATTAAAAACTTCAATATGCTATTCTTTGTATAAAACCTTTGATCCATTAATACATTGTGTTCTATTTCTGAACAGTTCAGGAACAGAATCAAAAGTTTTCTAAAAAGACATTCTTATTTCAAGGACAGGACGGCACATAGTATTTACATTTAGTGCTGTGCCCCAATGGCAAACATCAGGGTTTTTCAGACTCCCTGCAATTCTATTACTTGCAGGTGGATAGTGGCTCAGTTTGGGGTATGTCCGTTTTCTGGCACAGAAATGAGGGAAATTGTGCCCCAGTGAAACCAACGGGTCTCATTTCTCCCCCGGTTGACTTTCACCTACCATCTTACATGTTCACACGTTCCTCCTCATCTCACCCAAATTGGATTTTAATAATTGAGAAGAAGACCCTTTTCCAAGCTTAGCTGCCCATTCATGAGTCCTGATTCATTTTGACTCAGACCAGCTGCCTTTGCACTCCTTTTAAATATTTTGATCTTTGACCTTTGGCTACAGGTTCTAAGCAATGAAAACATCCTGACACTGAAATCTGTCAGGCAAGAGGATGCTGGGAAGTACGTGTGCCGTGCGGTGGTCCCTCGTGTTGGAGCAGCTGAGAAGGAAGTCTCTCTCACTGTGAACGGTATGTGGCTAAAGAAGTGTGTTTGTTGGGTACAAATGTCCCCGTTTGGAACATATGTAAATACAAAAGGTGCAAGCAATTGGAAATTCAGGTGACAGAATTAGACCTATTTTGGAATTCATGTTGACTCTCAGACAGAAGTTTGATGTTTACTCTCCGATCTGCTGTTTCTCTGGGCTAATGCTGATTATATTCAGTAAGAATTGCATGAGGAGCGGTTTCTTAGACTGTGACAGGCTAATGAACACAGGAGAATAGCGGGAGACTGGCTACTCTCAGATAAATTACTTCATTATGGCCGCTTGATATTCAGGCGGCATGCATTAGCCACACGACAGCTTTCATTCGCAAAATCCAACACGTCTTTTAAAAGCTGCTTTCTCTCCGAAGCTATTTGCCATGGGCCATGGCTTTGACGTGAGTGGAAAATAGGAGAAGTTCAGCCAAAGTGACAAGTGTGTTTGCATTGAATGATTCCACTGCATGTTTAGATTGACTAATGCAGTTTGGTGCTGGGAAATGAAAGAAAATCAATAAAGAACTGTTATGACTGATAGTATTAATATGCAAAGTCAGACATTCATTCAAGGCCCACAGAGAACTCAGGAATTACAGACATTACAGTTGACATCCACTTTCATCAAGTGCATTATGTTCTTTATGAGGACATAAAAGGGTACCTCTGCTTTGCATTCATTTTTGACTCCTAGAGAGTCCAGGATTGCCTGGAATCCCAAACAAATACAGTCTTGTTGTTTGTTTTTCTGGTATTAGAAAGATTTACTGAAGTTTATGAAAAGATCCAACACTGTACCATCATGTCTCTCAGTATTAACCCCTTTAAGCCCGTTGCCGAAGGCTCTGCGATGGTTTTACCATCTGTAAATATATATATATATATATATATATATATATAAAATTGTATTTTATGTTTTGTAACTATAGTGTCCTAAAACAACAAATATATAAGTAGACAATCTTAGGAAGCGTTTTTGACAATATACTGGATAATATGTCACGTTATGGTATTTAATTCATACAGTTTTCGGGTGTTTACTGTGAAAAAGTATTTAAAGAAAACTATAAATGTAGCATAAATAAGTGAACTTGAAAATTCACACCCCAAATCTAGCACACTTCTAGCATATAATGTAAATTCTACATTGAAATCAATTCCCCCTTTTTTCTCACAGATATCCATCACATTACAAAAGTTGCAAATGGGGTTACACATTCAACCAGAATGTGCAAATAATTATGCAAATAATTCTTAAGACATTTTTGGGAGAAAAAAAATGCAATAATGGGTTTGTTGACAGTGTATTTGGAATATCTAAGATTTATTTCTCTGAATTGGTATTATTTTTAATTACCATGTACCTTATTTATTGTTATTGTATCATTTTAAAACCGCTTGACCTGGATCTGTCTTTTAGGTATCAAGGAGTTCTTCCTTTGATTCTTTTCAATAAGTAAACCCTTTTGCTCTAAAAGCCACAAGAGGACATCAAACTGTGTTCTAACTCATTTCTGGAAGTGAACACAAGAGTGCGGCGTGTTAGATTCAAGCACCTAGCGTAGCCTTTGATGTGGCAACATGTGGCGCAGGCTCTCTTGCAGCACGGGGCTGATTGTTTCAAGTTCTGGTGCATTTGGGAGATGAAGCCGATCATTTCACATCTTGCTCATCAACGTGCGCTCCTGACGAGCGACTGCAATTCACAAGCATTGACGTGAAGAATGACTGATGACCAGAGCTTTGTGTTTCAAAGGCTTGATCGGTAAGAGGAAAAGAGAGAATTCAAGTGAGAAGGATGAACTAGAGCTCAAAAAAAGAATTGATAATTCACCTTTGTTCACTTGCTCCTCACTGGGTCACATAAAAACTAATTTATGCTAACAATTAAATGCACTTGTTTGGCATTTGTCAATATCTGTTTTCTCCCAGTTGCATGCCACTAGAACCCAGAGCTCCTACCGAGACTCAGAATATAGACAAGAGAGTCCCAGCATTCTCTCAGGCCCTCTGTAATTTAATTATAATCAAATAGCTAGCAGGGGACACCGTTTGCCGAAAACACGCTAATGGATACACATTGCTGTCTGCTTTTTGTTCCCTATTTCCTCAGATACGGATCTCAGTTCTCCATGTGTATTTTGAGCCTTAATGGGATTTAATATCTGAATGTGTCCTTATGTCCATTTATTTGTGTTGTTGCTTGTGGATATGATTTGGCTTGTGGATTCAATTTGTTTGTTTTGAGGTATGCCGTTCTGCTGAAAATTCAGCTTTTCTGTAAATTGCAAAAACAGTTATTTTATTAATAAATTTAAAAAAACAGCTATTTTAAACTGTACTAATA